>NW_026585895.1:1915399-1953486 GCF_907164565.1 Psammomys obesus | reverse complement strand
TTCTTTCTTTCTTTCTTTCTTTCTTTCTTTCTTTCTTTCTTTCTTTCCTTTTTCTTTTTATTCTCTTGACTGCTTGACTTTTTATTCTCTTGACGGGGTTATAGATCTATTTAAATTATTTATCTGATCTTGATTTAACTTGGGTAAGAGGTATCCTTCAAGAAAACAATTCATTTCAGTTAGATTTTCTAATTTTGTGAAATATAGGCTTTTGAAGTAAGATATAATGATTCTTTGGAGTTTCTCACTGTTGTTATCTCCCCCTTTTCCTTTCTGATTTTGTTAATTTAGATACTGTCTCTGTGCCTTTTCATTAGTTTGGCTAGGGATTTGTCTATCTTGGTTTTCTCAAAGAATGAGCTCTTGGTTTTATTTGTTATTTGTATTGTTTCTTTTCTTTCTAATTTATAGATTTCAGCTCTGAGTTTGATTATTTCCTATGGTCTGCTCCTCTTAGGTGTGTTTGCTTCCCTTTGTTTTAAAGCAGGTGTGCTTTTAAATTGCTAGTAGGAGATCACTCCAAGTTCTTTATGAAGGCACTTAGTGCTATGAACTTTTCTCTTAGCACTGCTTTCATTGTGTCCCCTAGTTTGGGTATGCTGTGCATTCATTTCTATTGAATTCTAGGAAGTCTTCAATTTCTTTCTTTATTTCTTCCTTGACCCATTGGTCGTGGAGTAGAGAATTGTTCAGGTTCCACCAGTTTGTAGACTTTCTGTTGTTTTTGAAGTTCAGCTTTAATCAATGGTGGTCTGATAAAATACAGGGGGTTATTTTGATTGTCTTGTATCTGTTTGAGGCTTGCTTTGTGTCTGACTATATGGTCAGTTTTGGAGAAGGTTCGTGATGTGTTTAGAAAAATGTATATTATTTTGTGTTTGGGTGAAATGTTCTGTAAATATCTGTTAGGTCCACTTAATTCATAACGTCTGTTAGTTTCATTATTTCTCTATTTACCTTCTCTCTCACCGACCTGTCCTTGGTTAGAGTGAGGTGTTGACGTCTCCAACTATTATCGTGTATTGTTCAATGTGTATTATAAGCTTTAGTAATATTTCTGTTACAAATGTGCATACCCTTGCATTTAGGACCTAGATGTTCAGAACTGACACATCATCTTGGTGGTGTTTTCATTTGATAAGTGTGAAATGTTTTTCCCCATCTCTTAATTACTTTTGGTTAAAAATCTATTTTGTTAGATACTAGAATAGCTGCTCCAGTTTACTTCTTGGGTTCATTTGCTTGGAAAATATTTTTATAACACTTTACTCTGAGGTAATATCTATCTTTGTTGCTGATGTGTAATGTGTATTTCTTATATGTAGAAGAATGTTGTATCCTGTTTTCACATTCATTCTGTTAGCCTATGTCTTTTTATTGGGGAATTGAGTCCATAGATTGTTGTTGGTATAATGTTCTTTTGGAATGTATACACCTTACCCTTGTTCATTCAAATGTTGATTTCTCTCCCCCACTTTCTGGTTTCAATCCAAACATTACATTGTGATACTTATTCTAAATATCACTGTCTCAACTTTGTGTAAACATGCCAAAATAAAACAACCAGCCACAATGTTGAGCAATGGGGAGGAGGGAGTAGGAAGGAGAAGGGAGGAGCCAGGGAAGAGGAAGGAGTGGGAGGCAGAAGAGGAGAAATGGGAGAGCAGAGGCTGGAGGAGAGGTCTTGGAATGACGTGGAGAATGAACCGGACCTAAGAGTTCACAAAAAGCAAGTACAACAGGTGAATCTAAATGTTAGGAAACTATGAGGGCTTGGAGGTTTAGGATGGAGTAACTATTGCCCAGCATTGTGATCTAGGTTAACTAAATAAATCATAGTCTCTGTGTGGTGATTTGGTTATCCAGCTGTTTAGGATTAACAGCAGCTTTACTAGAAGATATGTCAATGGTAAATATTAACGTTAACACAACAGTAAATGTTGAGGAATATTAATGACCAATAATTGTGAATTCCTGGTTATTTTGATGTTGTTGTTAATGTGTGTGTGCATGCAGGCACACATGTGAGTGTGAGCATGTACATGTGTGTAGTTTCCTTCTTTTGGTTTTGCTTGTGTGAAATTATTTATTTCCTGTGTTTGTTTTTTTTGGGTATATTTAATCTCCTTGTGTTGGAGTTTTCCTTCTAGTATCATCGATAGGGCTGGATTTGTGGAAAAATATTGTTTAAGTTTGGTTTATCATGGAAAATCTTTTTCTCCCTTTGTGGTGATTGAGAGTTTTCTGGGTATCGTAGTCTAGGTTGGCATTCGTGGTCTCTTAGAGACTGCGGGACGTATGGCTAGGCCCCTATCGATTTTAGAGCCTCTGCTGAGAAGTCAGTGTAATTCTGATAGCTCAACCTTTACATCTTACTTGGCCTTTTTCCCTTGCAGCTTTTAGTATTCCTTTTTGGTTCTCTACGTTTAGTGTTTTGATTTTTATGTAGTGGGAGGATTTTCTTTTTTGGTCTAATCTATTTGGTGTTCTGGAAGCTTCTTATATATTTATAGGCCTCTCTTTAGGTCAGGGAAGTTTTCTTCAATGATTTTGTTGCAAACATTTTCTGAGCCTTTGAGCTGGGAATATTCTTCTATTCTTATTATTCTTAGGTTTGGTATTTTCACAGTGTAACAAATTTCCTGGATGTTTTATGTCAGTAGCTTTTTAGATTTGACATTTTCTTTGATCAATGTATCAATTTCTTCTATTGTGTCTTCTATGCCTCCGAGTCTCTTTTCTATCTCTTGTGTCTTGTCGGTGATTCTTGCATCTGTAGTTTCTGTTTCCCTCAGATTGTGTTTTCTTTATTGCTTCTATTTCTATTTTCAAGTCTTAAACCATTTTATTAATTTCATTTACCTGCCTAATTGTATTTTTCTGTGTTTCTTTAAAGAATTTATTCATTTCTTCTTTAAAGGCCTCTATCCTCTTCGTAAGATTAGATTTCAGGTAGTTTTCTTGTGCTTCTGCAGTGTTTGGATGTGTTGAGCTTGTAGTAGAAGGATTGCTGGGTTCTGGTGGCGCCATGTTTCTGTATCTATTGTTGATTGTGTTTTCACACTGGCCTTGAGCTGTCTGGTTGTCTCTGGTATTGGCAGGCTTCTGGTAATGCAGGCCTATTTGAGGTCTAGAAAATGAAGCGCTGGGGAGCAGGTGTGGTTTACCTCAGTTGGTATTGTTTTAGGGGGACCAGTGGGCTGGGTTGGTGGGGGGTGAGTCTTACCTGGTTTTTGCTGAAGGTCACAGGCCTCTGGGAATTCAGGTAGTGCTGTGGTCCAAGAGATGATGTGGTATTGCTGGGCTTACATGGATCTCACTTGAGTTATATTAATAAAGACATGGAGACATCTATATAGTTTAAAGCTGTTAGCCTTTTGCTGGAGCTGTCTCTTGGCTAGCTACTGACTTAACATGACTTCTCCAGTAATTGTCTCTCCATGTGGTTCTCACTGTCTCCATTCCATCTTCCTTTAGCATCTTTCTGCATCTGCCTGCATCTCTGCCTGCCTGCAGATCCCAAAAGTACTTCCTGCCCCAGCTCCCAGCAGCAAGCTCTTTATTGTACAAAAGCCACATTCCTCACTCAGTTCGTAGGCTTCATTTTTAAAGGCAGGTGAGGAAGTGACATTTACATACCCTGCTTGTCAGGCTTTGCTGGCTTCAAATAGCCATTAAGAGCACACATTTTCATAGCCAGAAAACACAGTAACAATGTGGTGTTCACCAACAATGTGGTGTTTCAGAGGCTGTTAGGAACGAGCTATCTGTCCTTATAAACATATTATTACTTTTATCAAAATAGGGAACTGGCTAGGTTTCATTTTTTTCCCCCTCAAGTCCCTTTACTCTATAAAAATATAACTTTAGAAGGTTTATCTTGGAAGCAGAGACATCTTCATCAGACACTGAAACTGTTAGGACCTTGATCTTGAACTGCTGTTCCCCAGAACTGTAGTAAATCTATCTGTGAAATACCTATTTTCAGATATTTTTCTATGACATCTCAAACTGAGCAAGAAACATCTCTTGGTCAAGTAAGCTTAAAGACTTCAACTTAGAAAAAGTAAATAGGTGTGTGTGTGTGTGATTTGAAAAATACAATAATCTCATTAAAATTAATAATTTTATATCCAAAATGTGAAAATTATAATAATATTTGTGTTTGGGACATTAGGTTTACAAGAGTTGTTTAAATACTTAGAAGGAATTTGCTAGTCATTTGTATTACAGGATTAAGAAAGATGTTATCAGATAAAGTTTTCTTCTCTCTCTATCTCTGTCTCTCTCTTTGCCAAAGAAAAAGTATTAATCAAGAAACATAGTTTAAATGAACGTTTATTTAGCAAAGCAAAGTGTAACCCAGAAAAGAACTGGGGCGGGCTGATGGAGGCGGACGGCAGCACACTGGTTGTTAAGCTTCTTATGGTTCCTCACACTGGTTGTTAAGCTTCTTATGGTTCCTCTCATGAGTGCGTGGAGGAGCTCCTTGTTTTGGTCACAACTGATGTTATCCCACTGGGCTGTGCATGCTCCAGGGTCAAGGCGTCCTTATGGCTTTCTTTTCTATTTATCGTGACATTTGTTGGTGAGCATATAAAATATTTGGGAAATATCATGATGGTTTAATTTCAGGTATAGTGGTAAGAACCTAATTGCAGCTTCAGAGATACTGATCTGCAAAAGGGCATCTTGACCATCAGGAGATGAAACTACCAAGGCATAGCCATGTGTTCTCGGGTTATCTCAGCTGCAAAGTAGGTGATCGCGCATGACATTGCCTCCCTCCAGCTCACATACATCCAGATCCTAGGTTAACATTTCCTGCTAAACATGTAGGAGTACATCTTTCATGACATGGGCAACGTGTGAATTTTTTAGTGACTTCTTGGTGCAGAGGGCTTTCTTATCTTCAGTGTCAGCGCACTTGTCATTGGTCAGAGAGACATATAAAACATTTGATGAATACACCAGTCAAGAATATTACAGGTCACAGAGCTGGCCTTACCCCTCGCCCAGGCAGTGCAGGAGTTGGCCCCAGAGGCTTGGGCTCTGGAAAGCTGGTGGGCTGAACAACTCAGCTACCACTGGGTCCAGAGGCAGGGCTTTGAGTTGACCCAGCCAACAGCTAAACTGTCTGTGAGCTACTGGAGCGTGTGAAGGGACTTCTCCCGCAGGACACAGGGAAACAACAGGATTTCAGAGAGGAATCCCGTGAGGGTCCAGGATTGGTGGTTTAGCAGAAGCCAGAGGCCTCAAACCACACCAATGACTCTTTACTTGCAATGAACATTTGCAAGTAAAACTGTGGGGCAAAAGGGGTCCTCTGAGACACACTACAGCTTCAACAGCGAGATGGTTTTTTGTGTTTTGTTTGTTTGTTGTGTTTATTTTTAAATTTTCTTTTCAAGGGGAGGTTACAAGAATGGAGGGCAGGTATGGAAAGACCAAAAAATGAGTGAGATTAGGGTGCATGATGTGAAATTTACAAAGAATCAATAAAAAATTATGTTAAAAAAATACAGGCTCAGTATGGTGGCTCACAACAAGCTAAGACTTCAGTTCTAGCAATCTGACACCTTCCTCTGACCTCAGCTGGCACTATACATACATAATACATACATACATACACACACACACATACATATATATATATGTGGGGCCAGGAAAGCCATGTGACCAGGGGAGCCAGTTTGGAGCAACTGGTCTGGACATGTCCGAACTCGGAAATTTCATCCTGAGACCAGCAAGAGTAGGATTGCTTCCTCCCTGCTCTGGGCCAGCATGTCCCGAGCACACATAAGCCTTATGACCCCAAGCTCTGCTATCCTTAAAGCTGTCGTGTAGCCTGGTGGCCAGGTTTCAGATTGAACCTTCTTTCTTCGTATAAGGACATTTTCAGAAAGCACCTGGAATTCCTCTTTATGCAAATCAAGCATTCCCAGTGTTAGTGTCTGGAATATGCTGAAAGAACGAGGCCAAACCCCAGCAGCATGCAAGCAGAAGTCCAGCATGCAGGGGTCACTATCCAGGCAGACCTGCAACCCCAAACGAGCACGCAGGCTCTATTTAAAGTTGACTACGGGAATTTCAGGGATAGTTAAGTCATCTGTATTTTCACTGTTGCGGGTCAAAAGCAAGGGTACAGGTGCATTGAGGATTGGTTAGCGCTGGTTAGGGCTTGATTAGGGGCTGGAGGGCTCTCTAAACTCTATCAAACCAGCCCAAACTGCTAGGAGCCTATTTAGGCTATGTGACTTTGATCAGGGCTTGACCCATGTCCATGGAGGCCACGTGACTCTGAAAAAGGCTTACCCGCTTCTCAGCCTGGTAGTTAAGCAACTGTCTCTCCCCAGGCCATGTGTCCTCACTGAGCCCTTGTCTGTGGGCTTTCCTGCAACTGAAATTTCTTTTCCTGAGGAATGGAAAACTCAGGCCTGTTCTAGCTCAGCAAGAAAATGAAGCCTGTCAGGTAGTCAGTCAGGCTTGTTTAACCAGACTCTCTCGCCAGTACCTCTGTCTGAGCCAGTAATATATACTCACCTCAAAAACCCCTACCTACTTCCTAAGGTTTGCATAACCCTTGCCCCACCAAACAAACACACACGCAAACAAAAAAGCTGAAAACTCTGTCTGGAGAAGGCTGTTTCTCCTGCACTCACCCCAGCTAAGCCTCAGCGCAGTTCGGTGCGCAGCGCTGCCTGGGTACCCCAAGGGCAAAAGCAGACCCGGAGCAACACAAGCCAAGGACACAGACACATAAAATAAAATAATACTTTACAGTATGAGTCTGGAGAGATGTCTCAGTGGATAAGCAGGCGTCCTGCCCTTGCAAAAGACCCAAGCTCTGTTCTCAGCACCCAGCTCAGGAGGCCCACAACCCCAGGAGATCCAACACCTCTGTCCTTCACAGGCACCTGCGCTCATATGCACACTCCTACAAAACCAGACACATTGGTGTGTGTGTGTGTGTGTGTGTGTCTAGGTCAGAGGACAGTTTTCAGGACTTGGTTGACTCTCTCCACCATGTAGGTCCTGAAGAATTAAGTATAGGTCGTCAGGCTTAGCAGCAAGTGCCTTTATGTGCTTCGGTATTTCTCTGGCCTGGCATGCTCTGGCTATCTCTGCCTTCATCTTCATCTGGCATTATTTTTGCATGCGTGCTTGCATTTATTTCACCTTTCTACCAAGACATCAATTTCTCTGGCTTAAGAGACTCATTCTTCTCCAGCATGACCTCATTTAACTAACTGCATCCTTGCATCGATCCTGTTTCCAAATATGACTACATTCTGATGTACTAGCAATACGGATTTCAACATATACATTTTGGGTGACTGATCAGAAATTTGAAGTGATGAAGATCAGCTACATTTAATTTCAAAACAATGTCACAATATTCACTTTTAAAAGTAGATTTATTTTTAAATTATGTTGAAATGGAGAATCAAGAAAAAGTTAAGTGAACAATTTTTAATAAAAAATAAATTAAAATGTAGAGAATTTTAAGTTTTGCTTGTATGTGGCAGTATTTTCAGATATCATAATCTAAACTGGGACTCTTCACCAAGGAAATCATATTATACTAAATGTCACAACAATAGCTCTTACATGCATTTATTTTGTCCCTATAAAATATTTATTATACTTTGAATGAGTAGCAAATTCTAGAAAAAATCTGAGTTAGGATGTGATGGTTCACTGTCATGTCATCTTGACTAGATTTAGAACAATCTAGGAGAGAGGCGTTTGGGCAAGTCTATAGGGTGTTAGCAGAAAGAGTCAACTGACCAGCCCTGAACGTGGACACTGCTATTCATTCTGTAGGCTGGGGCCGTAGACTGAATACAAAAGGCAAAAGTGAGACCAGCGTTCATCTTTTTCCTCCTGGACTCCAGACATGATCTAACCAATGGCTTCACACCCCCACCAGGACTTCCTTCTCATGGTGATGCGTGTCCTTCAACTGTAAGTCCAGATAAACCCTTCCTCCTCTAAGCTCTTTTTTACTAGGGCTTTTCTCACATCCATAAGAAAAATAACCAAAACAGAGGATTTGCAATAAGAAATGGGAAATTTAGTGATAAATCTGACAGTGTGATTTTATGTCATTGGAATTGGTTTGTGGGAGGAACATAGCAGACACGGGACAAAAAAGATACAGAACGCTGTAGGCAGAGCTCAATGGGACCTTTAAGGAGCTAGAACAGAATGCTGAGAGAAACAGGAAGAGTTGAGAGTCAGCTTAGGGGTTCCCGAGGGGAATAAGGACTCCAGGGAACAGGCTAGAGACTCTTTATGTCATGCTCTGGCACAGCACCTGGCAATATTTCGCCCATGCCCTCAGAACATGAGCGAGGCTGAATTAAAAAGACGTGGACTAATTTGTTGACAGGAGAGAATTCCCAGGAGGACTATTGCATCCCTGTTATGGTGAGCGAGCAACAAACAGGGCAGAAAGGTGACAAAAACGTACAGTTTGGTGAGGAGCTGCACAGTTTGTTTGTGAGCGTGAGATTTCTGACAATATGAGGGATTGCAGCTGTAATTGTTAAGTAGATCAGCACCATCAGAGAAAAGCTTTTTTAGCTCTGTCCTGGGACGTGAAGAACATTTTCCCGAGGGCAAGACCCCAGTGTCTTCCTCAACATGAAAATCGGAATAAACCATTGTTTTCTTTTAAGTTGCTTTTCTCAGCATTGTGTGATAGCAGTAAGAAAAAAATAATACAGTGGATTTTTTTTTTCTTTTTCATTTTATGACTAAACCTGATGGGGAAAAAGCCAAAAGAAACTAAACTAAGTTGAAGTAGCTCATTTTCACAGTGGAGTCTGGTCAAAGATAGACTTTTTCCTAATTATCATATCAAAAGGGAGCAGCTTAAATTGTCACCAAATTACAAAGAGTTGCTATTGGGAGAGTTTATACTGTAGAACCGGTAACAGTTTCCCTGATACCTGTACAAGAACTCCACAAACGTTAGGGTTCCAAAGGTTATATTTTCTTCTTTAATAACTTTAATGCATGATATGTAATCTTCTGTAAATAGTTGTCCTAAATGAACCAACTAATTTTATTTTAGAAATATGCCTCGGTTTGCTCTTAGACTTACATTGTTAGTACTTCTATGCATATATTTCATCCACTACACAGACAATGCATTTGTGATTGTTTTTGTAGTGTGTCAGGAGCAGTACAACTTGCTCCCTAATCTCTTCATTTATTCCTTCTTGAAGTATTCATTTAAATTGTGTATGACCTTATCCCTCATCACAAAAGTCTCATACTAACAGGAGCAAAAGCAGACCTCTTTTCCTTTAACCTTCTTTTTGCAATATCGAAAGAAAATTAAATGCTATCGTTCGATATAATAAATTTAACCTTAAATGTACCTATTGAACATTTTCAAATTTAGGATCATAGGCTGTAAAGCATGACTATTGAAGATAAATGAGAAGATAGATTTGCTTTCATTGTTCTTGGTACACCCGTGCTCACGGAGAGCACACAGCCTTTTTAGCGCTCTCTTCAAGTGTCCTCCAGGGTGAAGGAGTTGGGTTTTGTTTACGTTGCTGGCTAGATTGTTGTGGTAGTAGAGGCACATTTTCATTTTTTAAAAGTTTACTTAAGAGTGACTGGAAAGTGAAGAGGTCTCTGTGTTACTTGAGGGGAATAATCACAGAAAGGGGCCCGGGGAAATATATACCACTGTGGCTTGTTGATAGGAAGCACTCTAAAAGTTTCCATGTGTCAGAATTTATATTATAGCAACTACAAGAATGGAGAAAGGCCTGTGAGCTATGGCTGCGGAGCTCTGTGCCCCAGAAGGAAGCGCTCAGAAATCCAGGGCAGAGGGGCTCTGGATTAGAAGTGTGTCATTTGATTATTTGTTTAGACAGAAACTCAATGAAAATGGCTACAGGTAAGCTCATAGGACTTCTATGGAAAGGGAGGTGTTTTGTTTTGTTTTTTTTCATTCAGATTTTTGTAAAGTTTGCTTTCTTGTTTTATTTTTTTTAAAGCAGTATTTATTATTTTTTCATGGTCACACTGGCTTTTTTATTATGTGAGATAAGAAATATTATCATTGGTTGTAAAAGAATATTAGTTTCTTTCATATTGTTTTGATGTTTCCTTACCTTCTAATCTAGTTATGTTTTAGTTGGAGAAATTCACTGTGTAAAATGTCCAGGAAATGCATGCGCTGTGATCTCAGCAAGCTTTGTGCACTCAGTCTGCTCTGTAGCACTCATTCCAGGAAGCACACCAGTTTCCAAAGTTCCCAAAGTCTACCTTAAGTCTTTATTCACTGCACAGCAATGTAAAGCAAAATAAAAAGCAGAAGTAAAACAAAACAATACAATCATCCCAGGTCTGATACTGTATCATTTCTGTTCTCTAGACACCAAACAGGAGCTGTTTATTTTGTATTGTAGGGCTCTTATTATATTTATTAAATATTTTGAAGCCTAGTTTTGTTGTTGTTTCTTTTTTTAAATTATTTTTATTAATTATAGTTTATTCACTTTGTATCCCCCCCTGTACCTCCCTCTCTCCTCGCCTCCCAATCCCACCCTCCCTCTTCCCAGTCCACTGATAGGGGAGGTTCTCCTCCCCTTCCTTCTGATCCTAGTCTATCAGGTCTCATCAGTAGTAGCTGCACTGTCTTCCTCTGTGGCCTGGTAAGGCTGCTCCTCTCTAAGGGGGAGGTGATCAAAGAGCAGGCCAATCAGTTCATGTCAGAGATAGTCCCTGTCCCCATTACTATGGATCCCACTTGGACACTGAACTGCTATAGGCTTCCTCTGTGCAGGGGTTCCAGGCCATCTCCATGAGTGGTCCTTGGCTGGAGTATTAGTCTCAGAAAAAGACCCTTGTGCCCAGACTTTTTGGATCTGTTGCTCTCCTTGTGGAGCTCCTGTCCTCTCCAGGTCTTACTATCTCCTACTTCTTTCTTAAGATTCCCTGTACTCTGCCCAAAGTTTGGCTATGAGTTTCAGCATCTGCCTCAATACCCTGCAGGATAGAGCCTTTCAGAGGCCCTCTGTGGTAAGCTCCTGTCCTGTTCCTTGTTTTCTCCCTCTTCTGATGTCCATCCTATTTGCCTTTCTGAATGGGGATTGAGCATCTTAGCCAGAGTCCTCCTTCTTGATTAGCTCCCTTAGGTGTACATATTTTAGTATTTTATCCTATATTATATGTCTAATATCCACTTATGAGTGAGTATATATCCTGTGTGTCTTTCTGCTTCTGGGATACCTCACTCAGGATGATCTTTTCCAGTTCCCACCATTTACCTGCAGATTTCATGATTTCCTTGTTTTGTTTATTTATGGCTGAGTAATATTCCATTGTATAGATGTACCACAATTTCTGTATCCATTCCTCAACTAAGGTGCATCTGGGCTGTAGAGCAACAATCAATAAATGGGACCTCATGAAACCGAAAAGCTTCTGTAAAGCAAAGAACATTGTCATCAAAACAACTGCTTACAGATTGGGAAAGGATCCTCACCAACCGTACATCTGACAGAGGGCTAATATCCAGTATATATAAAGAACTCAAGAAGTTAAACAGCAAAAAATCAAGTAATCCAATTAAAAAATGGGGTACAGAGCTAAACAGAGAATTCTCAATAGAGGAATATCGAATGGCAGAGAAACACTTAAAGAAATGTTCAACGTCCTTAGTCATCAGAGAAATGCAAATCAAAATGACCCTGAGATTTCACCTTACACCCATCAGAATGGCTAAGATGAAAAACTCAAGTGACAACACATGCTGGAGATGATGTGGAGAAAGGGGAACTCTTCTCCACTGCTGGTAGGAATGTAAACTTGTACAACCACTCTGGAAAACAATCTGGCGCTTTCTCAGACAATTAGGAATAGCGCTTCCTCAAGATCCAGTGATCCTACTCCTAGGCATATATCCAAAAGATGCTCAAGTACACCATAAGGACATTTGTTCAACCATGTTTGTAGCAGCTTTATTTGTAATAGTCAGAAGCTGAAGCCTAGTTTTCATTGCAGAATGTAAACTTTTGTACATGAAACAAATAAACAGTAATAAGTAAATTTCTAGTTAGAGTTTGATCCATAGCACAGGCTGGCCCAGAACTCACTCTGTAACCCAGCATGGCTTTGAACTAATGGTGACTTGCTCACCCTGACTTACAGTGCTGGAATTATAGGCGTGAGCTACCATGCCTGAGTTGAATGTTTTAAATAAAAGTGTTTTTCTTTCTAGGCAAATATGAATGAGTCCAGGTTTTGCTTGGCATTTATCCAAATAAAACCATGGAGTCCTGAGCTGGATGATAGAAATGCTGATTTTCATAATGATTTGTAACTGTTAGAAGTGAAACTAAAAATTACAAAATGTTAAAAGTTAAAAATTTAGTAATAGCAGGACCAGGAGCAAACAATCCGTTACTAGAAAGCTAACTACCATCAGAAGCTTGGTTTTCTTATCAGAGCAGCTTACTCAGGTATAGTAATTACCTCAGTTTACAAGCAGGAGAGCAGAAGTCAAGAAAAAGGACAGAACGGGACAGTGGTATACGGTTGAGATGGGGGGGGTCATGGCTTGATTGAATTCTCCTCCCTCTTTTCTCTGGCCACCACCCTGCCTCCCCGTAGGCAGTGTTAGGACAAGGGAACTCTCTCTCACTCTCATATACCAAAAGCTGCCATTTGTTTAAAAAGAGTAAAGAATACAGCCGATCACATTACAAATCAGCCAATCAGCAAAATGGAGTGGTCTCATGAGATTAGTTATATATATTTAAAAAGACTTCTGGTTTCTAAAAGTCTGAGTACTGCAAGTATTTGAACTCTGGAAAGAAGGGAGAAGTTGCATGACTTTGTGTTTCCATGCTGTCAAATATAGGTCAGAATGTCAGCCGCGCAATCCTGCTGTTTAAATGAGAACTGCTGGCCTTGGTGCCCCGAAGTGAAAGGGCTGACATTTTAGGCTGTTTTACTGTAAATTAATCCATTCTAACCTTTAAAAACTGGATTGACTGTTTTCCTTTTTAAATAATTAAAAAAATAAAAAACTGGAAGTTCTTTGCTTAAAAAGAAAAGTAAAGAACCAAAACAAATAGCAGAGGTGGTCTTTGTTCCCTGTCTGTGTTTTGTCAGCTGATGTCAAGTTTTGATTTTAAAACTTAAGACGAGATTCCTGTTAGCCAGAAGGCCCCTAGCAGAACTCCCACGTTCTTCAAGAGAATTTACTTTTTCCTGCGACTGGGTCCACTAGCAAAAAAAATGTGGTATTCATTGTTTCCTATTTTATTTTCTGCCAAACATTGATGAGGTGAAACTGAAAGCCCACAAGAAAGCAACTAAAAACAAGAAACAAGCCAAAAAAACAAATGAAAAACTCCAAACCCCCAACAACTGTTTTCCCTTTAAGCTGAGGACAGTGAACAGGAAGATGAATGAATGGCAGTCAGGCTTAGGCGCTACCAGGGCTGCTCTGAGCCACGGGAGTTTAAGGAAGGCAGAACAGGCCAAAGGTAAGCACCGTGCAAGGTTGCTCGCTCCAGTCAGGAAAATGAAGAATGAGAGAAACCTCAGACTTTACAGTTCTTTAGCTCTGTCCGTGCTGCTGTGCCCAGGACTTTTTCCAAGGTCATAGTCGTGTTCTTTAACCTCCCAGTTGTGGGCTTGGGCTAGGGGTGTGCGTGGGAATCATCTGTTTTAGGCGTCTGTTCGTTGTGTTGACTCCTGCAGTATGCTTCCCTCAAATCTCTCTTTATTATAAAGAGACTTGGGCTGTGAGGATGAGCTCTGATGTGCAAGGTGCGTGTTCGGTCATTGCACCCCAGCAACGCGGCTCCTGCCTTTCCTCCCGGGGCGGCGTTGCCTGCAGGAACCGCCTAGTCCCTGCTGACTGTCGTTTAAAACGCAGCATGTTTGAAAACATGTCGTGTTCCTTGTGCGAAGGGCACCACTGTGTCTCTTTGTTCTCGGGCATGAATCCACGTTGATTGCTGTTGAGCATGTGCTTGTTTTTCTTAGGTGTCTAGGAGTGAAACTGCTAGATAGTTTGGGTACGTACACGTTTGACTGCGTAACGAACCTCCAGATATTTTTCTCAGGAATAGTGACAATGTTGTGCCATCACCGGAGCGGTGTGAGTCTGAGTCGCTCCACACCCGTTCCAGGAGTTTGTTTACACACACGCACGGTGAGAGGTGTGTAGGCTCGTGTGTGTACAGGTGAGTGTGTCCCCTTCCGGGGACTGACTTCCGCTCTGTTCCTTCTCACCCTCCGGCTTCCTCCCGGTGAAGCCTCTTGCTGAACGCAGAAGTGGCTCTTTGGGCGGGTTTAGCTGGCCTCCTTTTCCTGGGGCTCCTCCTAGCTCGGTCTCCGAGCGCTGGGATCTCGGAGAGACTGCCACATTGACCTTGCTCTTACGGCCCTATTGGATCTGAGCTCTGGACCTCTGCCTGTGGGGCCAGTGGCCGAATTCAAGGCATTCTTTATTTTTATTTATTACAATTGATTCACTTTGTATCCCAGCTGTAGCCTTTCTTTCTTCCCCTCCCAATCAGACCCTCCCTCACTCTCCTGCTCCCATGCCCCTGACCTAGTCCACTGATAGGGGAGGTCCTCCTCCCCTTCCATCTGACCCTAGCCTATCAGGTCTCATCAGGACTGGCTGAATTGTCTTCCTCTGTGACCTGGTAAGGCTGGACCCCACCCCCCTCCTTGGGGAGGTGACCAAAGAGCCAGCCACTGAGTTCATGTCAGGGACAACCCCTGTCCCCATTACTAGGGAACTCACTTGGAAACTGAGCAGCCAATGGGCTTCCAGGCATTCTTAAAGATGTGAGTTATTTAGCTCTGATTTTAGTTAATATTAAGTTAACATGGAAAGGGCTTGGGCAACTTTTCACACAAGGGAAAAGTTTTCACACAACTTTTCATTCATGCAGCTTGCTGGTCCAAAGCTTCACTGCGCTTTCTCATTTTCAAATGAATTATATTATTGAATTACAGGACGTATTTAGACTAATTCCTTTGTCCCATGTCTATATTGCTCATGTCCGCTGTACAAGACAAGTCTTTTTTCTTTTCTTTTTTCTTCCCAAAAGTGAAAAAAAAAAAGATTTCTATTTTACTTTGTTATTGCTTAACATGGGATTGCTAATAACAGATAAACAAACTGATTCCATCATTTGGGGAAGTGAAGCAAAGTTCTTTTAAACATTCAACCTAAGTGTAAGCTTATACAATTATACGATTAAGCCCTTCCAGATAGCTGCATTCAATCAGTAATAGGTTAAACCCAATTTCATTGATAAAATTATAGCTAGCTTTCAATCATAATGAATGTTTAATTTTAAAAAACATTCTTTAATAGTAGAAAGTCAAGTTTTTTTTTTTTTTTTTTTTTTTTTTTTTTATTTTTCCAGAGCTGAGGACCGAACCCAGGGCCTTGCGCTTGCTAGGCAAGCGCTCTACCACTGAGCTAAATCCCCAACCCCAGTCAAGATTTTTTTAATTAGCAAAATTTGTTCTTTCACAATTTCATGTGTAAGTACACTCCACATTCTGGTCATTCTCTTCCCCACCTTCTCCTTTTATTTTCTTAATAGAATTTTCCTGTTGTGTACAAAGTTTTTATTTTGGTAAAGTCCTATCTCTCTCTGTATTCAACAGTGTTTTGTTGTTGCTGTTGTTGTTGTTAGCATCATTCTTTGAGAAGTCTTCGCGTATTCCATACTGACAGAGGTCATTGTTGATTACCTTAGTGATCATCATGATTTCAGCTTCAGGCTTATCTGGTTGACTTATACCAACTTAACTTCTCTGCGTGTGAGGTGGGAGACTGACTGGCAAGGAAGTGATAGCTTTCAAGAGGACTAAACCTAACGCTCAACCTATAAGCTATAGGAGCAAGTGTATGTGGTAAATATTTATTTTTTCACATTGTTCAGGCTTATTTTATGGTAGCATATTCAACGACACCCTATTAAATGCATTGCTTAGTCCCTAAGCTAGAGATGATTCCCCCTCCTTTCCTCACAGCCCCTGCAAACATTTGGAGAGCACTATGGTGGGAACAGGAGCATCTTGAGGGAGGCCAGGAGCCACAGCTGCTGTAAACATGGGACAATGGCTCTACTCATGTCTTAAGAAAAATCTGGAACAAATGAGGTTGAGTGGCTCCACTTTTTAAGTGCAGGGGAAAGGATTTCAGTGACTCTTTTAAACATCTGGTAGGCATTGTAAGAGCAATAGATTTTTTTTGCATTTGGATTATGTGCAACCCACAGTACCGTAGCTGGAGCATTAGCAGAATATGGCATTTTTATAAACACTCTGGCCAGTAAGCTTAAGGATCTGTTGTATATAACCATTAAGAATTGCGTAACATGCAGACTTATAGTCACAGGCTCGACTGAAATAGAATTTCATCTTCATTTAGTGGTGGCTTTTAGGGAGAGCATGGTGAAGATGCTTCCTAATGTCTTAGTATGAGGAACTTGGAGGAAAGTGATGTGGAAACTCCAGTGGTGACAGTTTACAGCAAGGCCACGTGATTACTTTAACAGTTGACTTTCAAGGAATAAGGGAGGGAGGAAGCAGAGAGGGGAGATGGAAAGGGGGAGAGAGAAAAGAAAAGAATGGAATGGGAGGGGATGAGATACAATGCAGTGTATGAAGTTTTAGGATAGCATTTAAAACTACAAATATTTGACACTTGAAAATCTATAAACATCATTCAGAGTTTGACAATAAACTAATTGCTACTTGCTTGTCCTTAATAATGGTCCCATGGGTGATTTGGTTGATTTGGGATTTTTAATAACAAGAAATTGTAAAACTGTATACAGATTCTTCCTTGAGAGAGTTTTCAATTGGGAAAGATAAGTTCAAATTTCTATAAAACTTGCACTTAGATTTCATTTTGAAGTTCCTCTAAAGTTTAGTATGAATAAGGTGAAAACTCATTTTTATCTGTATGGTTATTACTTATCAGTCATAACTATAGATACTGTTGTATTTTTTAAATAAAATTTCATTATTTTCCTAAAGGAACACATCTCAACATTACTGATGCAATGCATAACACCCACAGCCATGAGAAGGTCGAATTTTGTTAAATTATTTTTAGGTGAGTCCATCCTTATTACTTTTAATGTCAGCTTCTCTGAAGAAACATATGTATTTTGTTATGTGTTATGTGTTTTGTTCACAAGAAATGTATCAGGCCATGCTGCCAAACAGAAACGTTTCTCAGTGTAAGTGCTAGGAAACCGAGGACACAGGTCTCTTGGGGTAAACTTGTATTTATGTTCGTCTTTGGTACATCAGCTCTTTGTTCGTTAGTAACTCTTCATTCTGAATATATTTTCATATCAGTGTGACTATATGATTGAGATAATTAGCTTAGTGTGCAAAGAAGGTAAAAGAAACTACACAGTCAGTAGTGAAAATTATTAATGCTGACACAAAACACAGCTCTGACCTCAAGGGGAACATCTGACAGTTGATTCTAGGCCAAGTATGTGTGACCATGGCCTGGGGGCTGGAGCCCAGGTTCCCAGAATGATAGTTTCTGCTGTGGAAGTGGCTATCCAGATTTTTACAGCCATAGAAGAAAAACTCATAAACCAAACCATTTTCCAACAATATTTTGGGGATACTGGGTAGGTGAGCTAGAGCAGAGAATCCTCTGTCAGTTAGATGTAGCAGTAGCAATGAGTGGTTACTGGGGAGACAAAAGATACCCTAGGATAATTTTAACTATGGATGGACAACAGTCCAGTTCTCAAAATCACCAAGTTGTAGTCATCAATCAGCACTGTAGAATCTCCAGCATAATGGCGAGTTTTCCGCCCCCACCTCTGAACTTCAGTTTACGGTAGCTAATAGTATAATTTGCCATTGCATTAAATCGTTGGTAAAACTCCATTTAATCTGTCAGTAACCAGTGGGGTAGATGCAACTCTTCCAGTTTGTAGATAAAATTGGGCTTGAAAAATATTAAATAAAAATGAAAAAAAGAAGGAGGTAAGGAGTTCCTACTGGTAAGAGATGATCCATCCATGTTAGCACTAATACTGGGTCTTCAGTTTCAATATATATATATATAATTTTTCACTCAATAAATGTAGACATCTCACTTTCAAAAGTTCTAGTTTTTATCTTTCTTAGAAAATGAAAAATCAGTAGCTTATCTTCGTAAACTATATAAGCAAAATTTAGAATTAAACAAAAAATTTCTAAAGAATTGTAGAAGAGAATAACAAAACACTACCATAGTTTGGAGTATATTAATAAAATGCACAGTTTGAGCAAAGGAGATGGGCCAGGTGAGTACACAGAGAGATTTCACCCATGTGAGTTCAGGAGCATAACTGAATATTCTCATCGAGTGTCATCTTTAAGATCAACTCAGTGAGAACACAGATATGTGTTGGGGAATAATTATTTTCTGTGGAAACAATATGACCTCTGTCATGATGGAACAGAGAATTCTATGTTGACTTACAGAATATTGTGGTCCTGTAGTCATAGCAATGAAATAAGCAAAACACACAGCAGGTATATTGTAGTTATAATGGGGATGTTAAAACACTAATAGAGGGAAGGGAAAGAGCCACAGACTATTACCTAACACTGTAGCCTCTATCTGCCTTTATGTGGCCCCGTTTCACATACCCTTGAAGGATGGCACAAAATATATAGAATGTAGAAAGTTAACTGAAGATGGCCTCTGTCAGTGCAGCTTCTGGGGAATTGTCATCCATGATGAGTAGGACTGTTTGGTAAAGGAAACACTATGGGTCACCTGTTCTCCTGTAAACAATTCCTCACGCATGGTCTTAGAAGTAAGCCCCATTGCTTCACCTGGATGGACTTCAGTAGTCATTTCCTCCATCTGTGATTGGTTCCCTATCTGTGGTGAATAGATCTCTCCCTAGGGAAAAACACAACAACATGAAAAGAGAAGACTTTTAAAAGCAGGATAAAGGTGAAGAGCAAGTCCCGGTTTACATCCTGACGGCATCCTTGCATGCAGCCTTTTCTCTGTTAGTAATGAGCTGAGCAGGAACGGGGGCCTTGTTCCAGTGTGCACCCTCTCAGCCCTTTCCTAATAAGATCAGAATTCTCTGTCTTCTGTTTCTGATTTTTATCGCTGGGTGACATGTGCCTTAGATCATACAAACCATTGTCTGTTCTCTGGCTTGTCTACTTATTCCTTAGTTGGTCCTTCCCTCCTCCTTACCCTTTGATTTTCTTGTGGGAACGAATGATGTGAAACATTAAAACGTTCTTGAAGATCTGAAGGAGTCCATTAACCAGAAGTAAATTCTCCTTAAAGAAGGAGGCCACAGGAGGTTCAGACATTCAGGAAAACCAGTCGAGCAAACAGCCAGCCAGCACATCGTGCAGCCAGTGGCCACTGCAGGGGCCTAGGGCAGCCTCTCCTCCTGGCTTCCTTTGCTCACTCTCCTTACCCTAACAAGGAACTCTGGCTCTACCGCTAGCGATGAACCAGCTAGTCATGAAATGAGTCTCGTTCATTTCTTAATACATGCTGACAGAACTTTTTTTTTTAATTAAGTTTTTGTTTTTTATATTAATGACAGTTTATTCACTTTGTATCCCAGCTGTAGCCCCTCCCTCATTCTCTCCTAATCCCCCCTCCCTCCCTCATCTCCTCCCATGCCCCTCTTCAAGTCCACTGATAGGGGAGGTCCTCCTCCCCTTCCATTTGACCTTAGCCTATCAGGTCTCTTCAGGACTGACTGCAATGTCCTCCTCTGTGGCTGACAGAACTCTTAAAGATATTTTCTATCATGTGTTGGGGGTTGGTCTGATGCTTTTTGATGCTAACTACTAGACCTCAAGATCTGGTTACTGCCCAACCTTGTTGTATAAACTTGCCTAAGACCTTATTCCTGATTGGTTAATAAAAAAACACCTGTACCGGGGCAGGGCAGAAGGAGGTAGGTGGCTGTGGTTCCCAGGCTCCGGGGAATCACTGGAGGGAGACAGTCAGGAAGAGAGGAAGGAAGAAGGGACCACGTGGGTGGGGAGGAAGGACTCTGAAAATGATGTGGAAAGACCTAGATGAAGAATACAAGCAAGTACCTGGGAATTCTGGATGGAAGGTAGCCCAGATAGGAATGGATAAGGCAGATAGCATGAGATGAAACAGCTTAGGTGAATATTTTCCCAGCCCAAGGCAAATAAGGCAATTATAAAACCTAACAAGTGTCTGTGTCTTATTGATTATGATAGTGGGTTAGATAGTACAGCCATGGTAATCATAGGGCTACTAATAAATAATATTTAGCCTGATACCTTTTACTTCCAACAGTCATGCTAAAACATACATAAAATTGGCTAAGTGCACAACCAGTGGCTTTAGATATGTTGATATAAATAGAAAACCATCACAACTGTCTATCAGATGAATTCTTCTTCATCTCAAACTGCAATGTTGATAAACTTAAATCAATGAACACCTTCGATGTTTAAGCGCTCAGCTCTGGGAGATGCATGCTGTGCTTGGCTATCAGAGGCATAAAAATTGATCTTACTCTGGCCGCTCTGCATTTACTTTATTCCTCTCAGCAGAACACTCTCCAGAATTATCCGTGCTATAAAAATGGCCGGGTCTCTTCCTCCTCACCCCCTCCTCCTCTTTGTTGCCATCCTAATATTTCACACTCTGGTTCTTTATCAACAGACATTAATATTGTTTCAGTATTTTAGCTTTTATAAATAATGATGTAATAAACATGGATAATGGATAAATACCGATAATGCTTTGAAATATTTGCTTTCTTTTCTTTGGATATATCCAGTAGTGCAATTTTTAGGTGTGGATTTTACTTTTAACTTTTTGAGGAACCTCTGTATTCTCTTCCACAGTAATTTCCATAGCAGCTATAAGGGAGGAAGGATTCCCTTTTCAACACCCTCATGCTGACACACGTCTCTACTCTTTTCACAATAGTCACCATTGCTGGAATGGTGGGACATCACTGCGGCTTCACTTGCTGCTCTGTGATGGTTATTGATGCTAGGTGTTTGTATATTTGTATGTAATTTTTGGATTCCTTTAAGCTGTGTGTGAGTGTTTGTGTGTGTGCATGCATGCATGCATGTGTTTTGCATGCATTTGTACATGTGGAAGTCAGAAGACAACTTGTGGAGGTCATGTGGGTTCTGTGGTCAGGACTGGACATAACTGCTCTTGCCCACTGAGCTCTCTTGCCGGTTCCATTTTGTCCATTTTTATAAACTGTTTGTAGTTTGTTTGATGCACATGCACAAACGTGTGTCACGTATTTTACTATTATATTATCAGATATTTACAATATTTGGTCTTTCTATAGACTTTCTCTTCATTTCACTTGGTTTGACGGGGCCTTGCTTATTTTTGTTTTTATTGACAGTGCTTTTGGTGGTGTTTCCAAGAAATCACTGCCAAGACCAATAAGAAGAGGGTTATCTCGCGATCTCTGAGGGCTCTACTCTGGCAGATGTGACACTTAGGGCTGACTTCTCAGCTGGCCTGTGCATGTCTTGTCTGCTGGGCCGGGGACCTGAGAGGGTGGGTGGACTGCAGTCTGACGCTGTTGGCAGCCTTACTTCCGGTTCACTGTACTTTCATTCAGGAAGGTGATGAAGAGAGCAACAATCCAAGAGAGGTTGTCAGAAACACAAGATCAGGAAACAGTAAACAAACGCTAGTAAGCAAATACTGACCATGAACAGAGAAGCTCCTTCCCAAACTTTCTCAGGATGGACTCATTTAAACAAAATTGCCTGACACATACTATAGATTATATCTGGGAAAGCATGAAAGCAAGGCAGAAGACCGCACCCAGATTCACTGACCAGATTGGCTTCCATAGCTATGAGCTGACACCCAACAAGAATAAGCACTTTTTATAAATTTAATGTAGATGGTTGCCACAGGGAGCACCAAATCACGTCTAAGAACAGTCCAGGAAACAAACCGCACCTGAGGGAAAAGGCCCTCTGTCTTTTTTCCTGGAGCCTCTCACAGTTCCTCAAGGCACTGTTCACCATGTGTCATTCATTTGACCATGTTCTAACAATTTAGTAGTTAACACATTTTGAGTATTTTTATTCCATTAAAAGTTGTTTCTGTGGGATCACAGAGAATCAGTGCTTTAGCAGCCCGCAGCCCCAACCTCGCAGGAAGATGCTAATTAAAATGAAGACGCTCACTGGAAAGGAGATTGAGACTGACATTGAACCCACAGACAAGGTGGATCTAATCAAGGAGCGTGTGGAAGGGAAAGAGGGAATTCCGCCTACAGCAGCAGCGGCTCATCTCCAGTGGCAAACTAACAAATGATGAGAAGATGGCAGCTGACTGCAAGATTCTGGAGTGGTCCATCTTCCACCTGGAGTTGGCTCTTAGGAGAGGAGGTGGCCTTGGGCAATGATGAACCTCGGTTCCATTTTACCTCCTTGCCCTGTCACTCATAAGGAGGCATCACACATCCACTCAGTGTCTAGGACACCCCCTTCCTTGGATGCGCAATCTTGTGTGTCTATGGTGGGAGAAGGTGAGGACCCCAGGGCGCAGTGTTCCTGGCACCGATGGCCCTTGCTGGCTGGCTGTTGGGTTTTATTTTGCAGTCCTGTGTGCCTCCCTCTCTTATGGCTGTGTTCTTGGTTGTCAATAAAATATTTCCCGCCCCTCCCGCAAGTTGTTTCTGTGATAGCACCACCCAATATAGCTCAGGCTGTTCTTCAAAACATAACCACTCTGTCTTGTCTCCACAAGCTCTACGACATAGGCACGTGCCGCCACGCCGGGTGCTTGAGTCCACTGGCATTCCCAGTAGAACGCACAGTCCAGCCACACTCTCCGGTTTGTAGGAATCCATTTTTCCCAGCTCCACTTACTGAATAATTTCTTTTTAAATCCATGGTGTGCTTTGGGTGCCTCTTTAAAAGTTTAATTAACAGATTCAAGCTTTTCTTAGAGCTTGTATTTTGGTTTTGGGTTGTTTTTTTCCATTCATGTGTTTATTTTTAGGGAACATTACACCATGGTCACCACACTAGGGAATGTGGTATCACGTGGCTTATTTTTCTTCCTAAAACTGCTTTGATTACTTATGACCTTTAAGGTTGTGTTTCTCTGTTTCTTTAGAAGACGCTGGAATGTTGGTGAGAAATACACTGGCGAAGTTTGACAGCAGCCGCCTCTATACATATTAAATTGGTTTTGCTGTGACTTCACACACTGGCTTGTAGGCTTGCAGTGTCCGATGACTGTAATGGCCTCCTGTACGGGCAGGAGAGTGTCAAAGATCATAACACGATCATTGTTCCAACCACCAGTAAGTCAGACCAAGCTGCAAACACCTGGGGCTTCTCTTCTCTGTGCTCTGATTCTGTTCATAACTTCATGATTTATATATAACTACACTCTCACTACATGCTGAGGCTGCATGTCTGAATATTTTTTTTTTTTGTCTCGACTGTTTTCCGACTCTAGGATAGTAAGCAAAATTAATTACAATGTACAAAACTGAGTTTGTCATATTCTTTTTAACATGTTAAATCTGAAGGTTGCTCTGGGTACTGTTGGCAATTAAACAACACGACTTGTTCTAATCTAGGAATGGGTGCGGTCTCCACTTATCTGAGTCTTCGGTTACTTTCCTCAGTTTCTTACCACTTTCCAGTACACAGACCTTTTACCTTTTGCCAATCTTAGTGTTTTTACTCTTTCAAGAAAAGGAGAAGAAGGCAGAAAGAGCAGAAAGAGGAGATGGAGGACACCAAGGAAAGGAAGGCCTCTAAATCAGCCGGACTGATCCATCCGCCTGTGAACTCACAGCGCCTGCAGCAGATGGAGCCCTAGAGCTGGAGGGAGAGGGGGACACATGCCCCCTTCCTGCCCCAAAAGCTGTCTCTACTTGTTAACCCCTTGCAGATGAAAATTTAGTTTCTGCCAAAAGAGTCCCACGGGGGAAACAAGCTATTCATAAGGGAGGCCGCATGTCAAGCCGTAGGTGGCCAAGAGACAAGAAACTCAGCGTTGTCTCTGACCATTCTTCTTCTCATAATCTCATGTTAATTCTTTAAAATCGTTTAATCCTGTTTTGTTGTTGTTTTGAGATAGGGTTTCTCTGTGTAGCCCTGGCTATCCTGGGCTCACTTTGTAGACCAGGCTGGCCTTGGAGTCACAGAGCTCCACCTGCCTCTGCCTGTGACTCCTGTGCCTATATATATATATATATATATATATATATATATATATATATATATATATCTTCACATGTACTTTGCGTATTTATTGCCTTTCAGCCTAGTGTTTTTATAGGTTTCCTGAGTGTGCAAACATGTGCGTCTCTGTTATCCATATCTGTTTCTTGTACCTTTTTCTTGGGCCTTTTTTCTTCTGTTTGTTTACTAGTAAGAGACAGAGAGAGATGGATAGAGATGGAAGGGGAGGAGGGGGGAACCATAATCCGGATATGTGGATGAGAAAAAAGTATTGTCAAGAAAAGAAAAAGGTTCACCATGTGATATCCAGAAGTTTTGGCTTGCTAGACACTAATTTAGCTTATTGTATAATTCTTTAATTGTGTAATTTGCTTCTGTGTTTCATCTAGTTGAGCCATAAAGTCAGCTTTACATTGCGTTCATTCTCTTTTCTACTCACTATGCTGACTCACAATTAAAAACAGAACCACAATTCTCACTCCAGAAAGTCCCTTTCATTCCATACGGCACGCTTCTCAAGGGTTCTTACGTTTAAGAACAAAACAAAACAAACAGTGGACTCTTCTTTCGTTCGTTCTAACACGGGCCACCTGTTCAAAGGCGAGACCACATCCAGCATCCCAAACAGGAAGCTGATTTTGCTGTCTGCCAATGGCAGGAGAGGGAGCTTGCGCTGACTCCAGGGTCCCTGCGCAGACACAGAGGACTGCGTGCTGTGTGAGGCATCATTGATCACTTACATCAATAGTCGCTTGTTCTACCTCCAAAGAACAGTCAGCCCTTCTTAGAGCACAGGCCTTCCATTCTGCCTCCGCTTCGGTATCCAGCTGTCTCTGAGCGCCGCTCCCTGCCTTGGTGAGGCAGTTGTGCGTTCCTTCCCTAGCCGCGCAGGTGAGGCTGGTACCGAATGACAAACTGCCTGGCGAACAGGTACACATTCAGAGCACAGCCCACTCCTCCGTGCTCGCAGGGATTACTCGGTACGAGCGGTGACAAAGGGTTGTTCCCAGTTTTCTGGTTATTACCGCACAGATAAAACCATTCTAATGTGTTTATAGCTAGAGTAACATTTTGTGTCATTTTATTTCTGCAAAGTTCTCATTAGGTTTCAGAAAAAAAATTTTTTTTTTTTTAAATAATTGTGGGATGAAAAAAATCCATTTGCCTTTCTGCTCCCTTTGGTAGGTTTGGGTTCCCATTAGCAGAAAAATACTTTTTAAGAATTTAAGAATTTTTCCTAAAAGGAAGAATTGTTTTCCTTTCAGAGTAACAAATAAGACCTCGTAAGTTTCAGTGTTAATGAAATTAATAAATTAATTAATAGCTATTTATTAATAAATATAAATATTTTTATTTTAATTAATATTTATTAAGATGGATTTTAAAATATCTACTTATAGTAATTATCAATATAAATATGAATATATCCAAGAAAATTGAAAGTGAGGGAGATTTATTATACTTCTCACAATTAAATTTATAATTATAATAGTGTAAACTAGACTATTTAAACTCAGTGTTTAAATGAGAGGGAAATTCCAGGCTGGAAGCCTGGAGCCCACTGAACAGCCTGTGGGCAGCTCAGCAGGTTGGAGGGCATCCTTTCCAGGCAGCCCAGCTGCTCTGGGCCTCTTCTACAGAGGTTAGTGTTCCGTCAGCTTGTTCGTCAGTTAGTGAGTCTTTGCTTCTCCCAGGCCACTGGGCTTGTTCACGGTCTTCCTTGCTGCTTGGCTTGTGTAACAGTCGCTCTTTGCAGTATTGATAACTTCTGTGCGTTTGAGGGGGGAGGAGCCTAGGGAAGATGCTCTGATTTGCTTACTCCCTATTTTAAGAGCTTCTCGGAAGGTTGGAGTGTCCCAAGGCTCCTCCGAGCATCCTGGCGTTTCACCTCTGTGAAAACCCTGTCTCAAAACATCCTATTACTTTCCCTCCCTTTCATGTGCCTCCAGTGTCTCCAATATGAAATGTTTCAATTTAGGAAAAGTCCATGCAACAAACGTGTGAAGGCCTGGGTTTGCTCCCCTCAACGGCATAAACGGGGCTTGGAAGCACTCACTAGTAATTCAACACTTAGGAGTTGGATCCAGGAGGAGCCTTAATTAAATCTCATCTCTATCTAGTACTGAAGAGCAAGTCTGGGACACTAGACCAAGTGTAAACTAAAAAAAAATGAGAGGGAAATTTGTTAAAACTTGTTGCGGTTATGATTTGACTAAATGAAAGACAAATACTTTTATTTTTCCCCTGTGAGTTTATCCATTTAGTATTTTCATTTAGTGTTTCAACTTTTATTAATAAAGAAGGAAAAAATAATTCAGAAATGGCAACTTGTGTGGAACTCCAGCTGTTGGAACACATCCTGGAATCAGAGACTTGAGTGAAGAAGTCATTCCAGTTGACACGTGCCAGGACGAGGAAAAGCTGTTTGAGCATGGAGGGTTCTCAGCGAGTGCCCGTACTGTCCATGTGGACCAAACTATTAAAAAAACTAATAAACAACAAATCAAAAATAATTTCCTAATTACGAGTGAAGGAGATGAGTAGAGCAGATAACTTGCAGTGATGGATTTTAAAATGTAGTTATGAATATAATTACGTCTGCATGTTCTGGTTGAGAACTTAGTATGAAGATAAATAAGGAGCCTGGAATGGAAAGGGCCCAGTGAGAGGAAAACTGATATGCAGTTCTAATAAAATCACAGGTGAGAAAAGGCAGGATTTGAGGTGCTGACATCATACAGGAAGGGAAGACTATAGATAGAGTTTGCTAGATGAAAAAATAGACAACGAAAAAAATAGACAACAAGCTGACGGAACAGACAGAACCATTGCCCTGCGAGCTGCGGAGGCTGAGCTGGGCCTGCAACTCCTGCATCTGGGAGGCAGGAACAGAGACACTGAGTTCAAGGTCAGTCCGGGCTACACAGTAACATCCCGTCTCAAACAACAGCAGCAACAAAAGATAATTAACTCAAGAAAATTGACTTATATACTCTCTCCAAGAAAACGAAGTAAGTAATTAAGAGAGTTCAGATTAATTAAAAGGAAGGAGACAGGAAAAGGAGTGATTGGCACTCACAAATTAAAGCGAATAGGAATAACTGTATCATAATAAAAAAGGCCATAACCAGTAAAGACAATCAGAAAGGGTAAAGGCAAACAGCTTGGCAAAATTAAAGGCACAGTTTATGAAAGCAGACAACAAAAATGGCAGCAGAAGATAAAACTAGGTTCATTTAAGAATATCGGAACCAGAGGGGCCAGGGATGTACCAGGAAAACTCGGCCCACAGAATCAAATGACAGGGACTCATAGGGAGATCAGGGAGCCTGTAAGGGGTCTGACCTAGTTCACCTGCACATATGTTAGAGCTGAGTAGCTTGGTGGGTTTTTGTTTGTTGGTTTTTGTTTTGTTTTGTTGTTAAGAATCAGGGTTTCTCTGTGCAACCTTGGCCGTCCTGGAACTTTGTAGACCAGGCTGGCCTTGAACTTACGGAGATCCACCTTCCTCTGCCTCCCAAGTACTAGGCTAAAGGTGTGTGTGCCACCGCTGAAGAGCCATCTTGGTGTTCTTGGGAAACATGAACAGTGAACACGAGGTGTCCCTCTTTGTTCTACTTGTGGGACCCTTTTCCCCTGCTGAGTTGCCTCGTCCTGCCTGGCTTCAGTTTAGCTTGTTATTCCCTGTTTGGTTGGTGTCCCTGGGAAGCCTGCTCTTTTCTTAGGGCATGGGGGTAGATCTGGGAGAAAGGGCAGAAGGGGGTGAGGGAAGGAGGCTTGGGGTAGCGGAAGGTGTTGTGGATGTAAACTTGTTTTTGTTTTAATCCCAGGTGTAGGATATGGGATTGGTTCAGATAGTCCACAGCAGCAGACTGTTTGCCTCATTTGGGCTCTTTCCCAGCTGCAGTTAGTTTAAGGCTAAGAACTCTGGAGAGGGAACAAAGGCCAGAGCCCAGAGAGAAAAGGGAGAGGGGCGTTCCAAGCTCCCCGCTGCTGCTCCTGGTTATGGTTGGTGCGGAGTGATGAGAAGTTGGAGCTAGCCTGAAAGGAGGCTTGGACTTGCCCAAGGCACCCGACGACCCTAACCAGCAGGAAATGCCTAAGATACCTACAACCCTCTCCCCACTAATGTTCCTTCTCTCCTACCTAGTACTGGGGGTTGGACGGGATTGGGGTGAAGAAGGGAGGAAGAGGATTAAGAAACATAAATAAAATAGTTAAAAAGCAGTGCCTACAGAAAGAAGGGCAAACTGTGGTCGGGACAGAATACATGAGAAAATAAAGATTTAAAACAAACAAACAAACCTAGTTTACCAGAAAAATACCCGATACCAGAATGCTATTACTTGTCTAAAGTTTGATAGGATTGTGGACAGCAGCTGTAAGTCAGGGGATTTAAATACTTCTACAAAACATATACAAGATCTGAGTCTAAATATTATATATTTTATATTTCCAGGAACTAGTTAAAATTATCATTTTAAAGCATAGGGATTCCACAGGGGACTCTCATCATGTGCATAGGAAATTACAAATATTACGATATTACGGAAATACTACTTTCTTAATCCTTGGATATGGAGGAACTTTTGTTAAGAAACCATAAAGTTGCAAATAAGCAAGAGAAGAAAAAATATCTTGTCCTTTAAAGCCTAGGAAGGCTTATTTAACAACTACAAATTAGAAACACATGCATCTAGGGATGACGTAGGGGCAAATAGTCAATAAAGAAGAGAACAGTAGCAGGAAACAGTTAATGAAGCAAAGCAGCAGAAATTAATGAAATAAAGAGCAAAGAAAATAAAGCACAGAATAGGAATCAATCCAATAGTTTATCATCTTAGGAAGCCAACAAATTAGATAGCCCACTTAGAAACTTGAAAGAGAAGTAGGACTAAACAAATGGAAAAAATACAAAGCCAAAAAAAAAAAAAACAAAAAAAAAACTGGAGTAATTAAAGAGACTGAAGACAATATGGCAGAGTAACCTCTGACAACAGACTTGGAAATCAGGAGTCATCAGTTCTGTGTTAGCAGACTAACAAAGACATTTAAAAGCCTAAACATCCCAAATAAGCCAACTCTGTTGACAGCTGGTGTGTGTTTGACTTATTGCTGACTTACAGTTTATAAGGATTCTGGAATTCTAATATTTTTAAACTGCTTAAAACTCCTGAAAAGTCTTTAGAATTTTCCTGACTTATTTTACACAGCTAACATATTCAGACACAAACACATTATTTATAGCATTAAAAAGAAGCAACAATAAGTATCCTTAAGAAGAGACTAGGTCACTGAGTGAGGAATTCAGGCTTGTAGAGGTGTTTTTCAAGCTGAAGCCTAATCAACAAGAATCGATTCTATGATGCTCTGAAGGAGGAAGGGGTTTTGATAAAGAACAGATTCTGCAAAACTCTAGTGTTGCGTAAGAATGAGTTTAGTTAACAGTGACACCAATAGTTCAGTATAGACACAGGCAAATGAGCCGACAAAAGCCAAGAACTGGGATATATAAATAACCAAACTAAAATCACTCAGAACTACATTCTCCCCATAATTTAAGAATGTTGGGGCTTGGCATTTGGGTTTGTTCTTTAGCGGCAGGAGTCAGGAGCCTGTGTCTGGGTGATCACTTGAACTCACTATTTTGAGGCAAGAAGAGAAGTCATAGCAAGACCCTATATGAACACAAAAATAGATTTCTGTGGATGTGTGTGGATGCGTGTATCTACTCCTGCACTTGCTTAGATCACCAAACAGGTCTCAAGGAGTGCCAACATACTCAGATACTGGTGGTTCCCGGTTACCAGGTCATGGACATTCGTCCACACCCTCTCAAAAGATTCTAAGGTGTGATGTTTTACAGCTGCAGTGTTCGGTCTGTAGGTTTTTGGTTTTTGCTACTCCTCTAAGTGAAGTTTAGCTAATCAGAGTTGTGACAAGGTAAGAATTAATTTAATGGTCTTTGTTAAGGCTCCCCCACAGCCCTATCTGCCGAGGTTCTGTCCTTTCCTAGCGCTCATTATCATTATCTTATTGGTTCCAAGTGTTTCTGTTGGAGACAAGGCCACAGAAAACCTGTCTGACAGTTTCTTGCCGTTTGCCCTGCTGACTTTTCAGGAGTTTTGGCTGTATCTCCTGTGGAGGGGTTGTCTCCGGCACACAGCATAGGCCACAGCATTTCTGCCTCCACCTTTTAGACAACACATGCTCCCCATTTCCCAGAAGAGTTACTCGACAAGCTTAGAACCACTGTTCAAAATTAGGTATCTGTAACTCTTCAGACTGATTATGCAAGCTACACCCCCCCACACACACCCTCATCCTTGAGAGACTGAAAATAAAAATAGGAGCACTAATAATGAGCTAAAGTCGTATTTCTAAGATCTGTTAGAGCTGTGTCCTGTTCTCTATGTTCATCATAACAGTCTTGAAATCCTATTCTACTCCATTGTGAATACTGCGAAGCCAACATCACGGAAACAGAGGGATTTATGTCAACCGTCATGTTTCCCCTTCCACCTACCAGCTCTTCAAAACTAGACACCTTTCTTCTGGGTCTTATATCCCAAATTTCTGGTTTTAAAAGGCATTCTGGGAATTATAAAGTATAATGACTAGGGTCTGGGGAGATGGCTCAGAGGTTAAGAGCACTGGCTCCTCTTCCAGAGGTCCTGAATTCAATTCCCAGCAGCCACATGGCGGCTCCCAACCATCTATAATGAGATCTGGTGCCCTCTTCTGGCATGCAGGCAGAACCCTGTATACACAGTAAATGAATGATTGATTAATTAATTATGGTGACCAGAGCTGAGGTAGAAGTTGGGCTCTCTGGGTGAACACCCATACTGTCCGGTGTGCAGTTCCTCGGCTGCAGTTGTAATGTCATCTCCCCTGAAGTCAGGCGGGAGTCCGCTGGAGCCTTGCGCCTTTTACCCAATTACGCTGTTGCTTCTTTCAACGCAGTTGAATTGAAAAGCCAGCATAACAGTGACTCAGTGGTTCCTTCTCCACCACCACACAAAGGCCTCTTTATTAACAGTGATACACCTTTCGTATGTTTATGAGTGATTTACTTAACATGGTTTAAAAATAGTCACTTTAAATACTGATTTCCTGCAACCAGTGTTTTTGGAAGTTCATATATGTCACTTTAATAAGTGCCTATCCACAGTTGGAGGCCCATCTTTGACAGGAGACAAAAGGCTGGTGTCACAATCAAATGAAATTTATCGCACATAGCAGCATTTTGCCGATAGCTGACATCCATCAGATCGATTGGCAGAATCCTCAGTTTAACCGGCCTCAGTTTAGAATCTTACATATATTAATTATATATATATATATATATATATATATATATATATATATATATAATTAGGGTATCAACTATAGATCTCTTGCAGGTGGCTGTCAAAGACCATAATGCCTTCAGCATCAGCATCAGAAAGACACTATTTTCCATGGCATAGCAGTCACGGTTGACTGTTTTCAGTAAGGCCAAATATTGAAAACTTACTGACGCAGACAAAAGGAAAGTTAAAGGGGCTCCAAGAAGGAAGGGAGGAGAGAAGGAGGAAAAGAGAGGGAGGGAGGTGATGTTGTTGGCATTCGTCCATATCTCTTTCCTTGATCGGGAAGCCATGGCCCTGCTGTGCCGTGCGAGCTCTTTCCTGGGCTCTGTTAACGTCATGCCCGGAAGTACGTAAGGGTTGTAGAGCGGCCAGTGGCAGAAGAACACAAATCCAAAGGCGCGCCTCTGCATTTCAGGCGGTGTGATGGTGTGATCGCCCTGCAGACTAGATCCTCTCCCTCTCTGCCCACTCATGTTGATTTTGGCTGCAGAGAACTCTGCAATAACTTGTACATGCCATGCCTGAATCTCTGCCCTGGGTCCTTCGTCTAGAGAAGCTCCCTAGAGCAATGGAAGCAAAGGCAGAACAAGGAAGCAAATCAAATCACACTATGCTTTAAAGCCTTTTGGCTTCTATTAACCCAGGCAAAGTGAGTTAGTCTCTTTAAAACCACATTTTCCTTTTCCACTGAAAGCTCAGCGGAGGTGTATGTACCTGCTTGTTTCAGACACACTGAGCTTGGTCCTGCTATGAAAAGTATTTCCTATGAAACTGAGAACAAGCTTGATTTCGTGGCTGAAGAACTGACTTCATTTGAAGGGATTAGTGTTAGGATAAAGGCTGAAGGTTGTCTGTGCTTTATCTGGTGGTTCTGAATAAATGAAGCTTGTGATAATGTAATAAAAGGCAAACAGGAAGGGCTCAGAGAGTGCTTACATAGACAGCCAGTACTCATGGTGATTACATAAAAGTCACAGGGACAAGTCCTAACTGGCTGGAGTCCTACCTGGCACCTAAGGGCATTACCTTGCTTATCCCACTAAAGAAGAGGAAGAAAGAGGAAGAGGAAGAAATTTAATGTAATGGTCGTATGTGGGTATGACAAAGGTCGCAATGAGGTCATTGTCCTCGTATTAAGGGCGGACCTGTAGGCAGTTCAGGCTTCCTGGGAATAAGGAACTAAGATGTCACCTTATCCTTTCTGTGTTGGGTTCCATTTTGGTTCTGTCTCTAAATTCTGACTAGCTCTACCACAATGAGGGAGGTAGGAAGTCAGCTTGTGTTATGTCTTTTGATCACTATGACAGTCATTCTCTTGATTTTATTCACGTCCCCACCCCAGTGCCCTGAAGCAGAAAAATCCTTGAGGTGAGAATGTGACAGGGTGGCTGGTGTGTGTGTGTGTGTGTGTGTTTTATTATTCACAGTTTTAAAAGAGGTGGAAAATTCTAAGCAGTGCCTGTCTCCCCCATTACAAAAGCAATGTGATAATACAGCCTGTGCTGTTCTTTCACTCCAGTGACAGATGCTATGAGCGCACTGAGATAGTTTTCTTTCATGATTCTCTCAGTTCCTAAGAATGATGCATTACCAAAATAAACAGCACAATGGGAATATTTGTAACCTCTTTCTCTTCTATAAGGAGACAAACACATGGATGCATTCGGCAAGGAGCTGAAGCAGTCTTTGCTTCAGGTATTACATTTTGAAATATTCTATATTTTCCCAGTAACTTCCCGTGATATCTTTAATAAACAACAGGGTGGAAAATATGCCAGCATATTTTAATTAGTTCTTCTATTTTTGGAGATTATGATATAATTACATCGTTTTCCTCCTTCCATTTCTTCCCTCCAAACTCTCCCATACACCGCCCCTGTTCTCTTTCTACAGCCTGTTTTTCTTAATAGTGCATTGTGTCTTTAAAGGATAGAATCATTACTTGAAGCAGTTGTCACACTATCTTTTTGTCTTTGAAATATATAACAGTGGGCTGATTGCATGATCTTTTCTGAGCCAATGCTAGGTTTGCTATTAGGGAACGTGCTTAGCTTAGAAAGAACCAAAGGAAGCTCTCAGCTCCCCTGTGTATGTACAAATTCTGCTTAACTAAAACTTAAAATCTACAATATAAGATTGGCTTTAGGTTCACCATAGTGCATTCTGAGTTTAACTCAGTTGGCCATTAAGCTAGGGTTCCGTACATATTAGTGGAGCAAACTGACAAAAATGAACATAATATATTAATTCTATAATTTTTAAGGATGAAATGAAAACTCAAATCAACTATTAAATGTCTTTATTAATCACATAAAATTATTCGAACACATCAGTGTTCGATACAGCAGTTCATAATTAGACATAGCCACCATAATATAAAAAACAGATGAAGAAGCAACTTCTCCTGCCTTAGGAGAGAATTCAGTGACGTGGGGACACGAAACAAGGACTTAATAATGAGGTACAGAGAGCCACTGAGTTCATGTCAGAGGGGCTACTGCTGGGGTACAAAGTGAATTAAATAAGTAAATAAAAATAATGTGCGATTTGGAGGATTGAAGAAAACTAAGTTGGGGTTAGGGAAGGTATGTGAAGGTACAGGAAGGCATGGGTTAGTTAGAGTAAAATAAAAGTTAAAAAGAAAAACAACCTTGCACGGCAAGAAGAAAACACAAGGCACAACAGTGTTCTGGAACTAGTGTTCTGGCTAGCGTTCGTTGACCTGACAGAAACTGTGGTCCCCTTGCACAGTGTCGGCGGAGGAATTGCTCTGTTGTGTTGGCTCGTGACAACATGTATGTTGTCTTAAGTGATTGATGCGGAAGGGCTCGTCCACTGGTGCTCCTCCATGGAGGTGGTCTCGTGCGCTCTGTGAAAGCAGGCTGGCGACTGGAGAGATGGCTCAGTGCTGAAGAGCATGTTACTTAGGCAGAGGACCTGACATTGGTTCTCAGCATCTGCCTGCTGGCTTACAGACATCTATACCTCCAGTTCAAGGGGCCCAAAGCCCTCTTCCGACAACCTCGGGTACCTCTGATGCACATACATACATGTGGGCAAAACACTCACACATACAAAAAATCCGAAACAAAAAGTTTAAAAAAGAAAGCAGGCTGAGCAAGTCATGGAGAAGTAAGCCACATTCTTCCTTGGCTTCAGTTTTTGCTTCCAGGTTCTTGCCTTGAGTTTCCACTCTGACTTCCCTAAACGATGGATTGTATATGGAAGTGTAAGCCAAATAAATACATTCCTCCCCAAGATACCTTTGGACACACTGTTTATCACAGTGGCAGAAAGCAAGCTAGGGTAGCTGGATTTCTATGTCAGACTGTAATGTTTTAGAGAAAGGACATGATCTATATAGTTTTATAGGAATGCTGTTACAGGAGTAAACACTTTGGAACTTGATGGGACTGTGGACACTTCGAATTTTATTTGCTATTCCCACCAAGAAATAAATTCTGAGACTCTCTAGTGATTGTTTAGTAAGTAACTGGCACAAAAATATCTGCTGGGTTTCAGAACTACTTGAGTGAAAATAGGTAAGTAGTGATGATATTTCTATAGGTCACCTGGGAATATTTCCACCTTTACTTTTTGTTAGTCATTTGTTTGACTTTTCGATGTCCGTTTTTAGTATGAATTTTTAAAAAGCCGTTATGTTTACATATTTGATGTCTCTATATTGTGGAGAGCTGCTTGTTTGTCAAGCTGCTTAACAAAGCAGTGAAAAACAGGTTTTCACCACAGCCTTCACCTTGAGACAGAGAAAAGAGGAAGTTGTTCTAAGTTCCTTAAAACTTGTTTGTGTGACCTTGAACCATTTCTGCTACAGGGAAGTAGTTTTAGAAAACAAGTTTGGCAGTTCCGAACTTCTTTCTTGTATCGATGTGACTTGTTTTTGCTTTGCCTATAAAAAGGAATTGTGGAATAAACTCACATGGCAGTCTTACTGACAGCCCTCTTGAGCTGATCCCATGTGCAGTGTGACTTGCTTTAATTATTTCAGTCCTCACTCCCCACTCAGGAACTGTTTGACTCTGCTGGCACTCTATCATATTGTATGGTTGCTGTGTATCATATTGTATGCACGTCATGGTGAATAGTATGCCAGTTCTGCAATATGTGAGAAAGAACTGGCAAAGAATCTATAAATTGTGTCTTGCTAATACCAAGGCTAACACTTAGCAGCCTGTTCAATTTAAAGAAAGAGGGTGTGCACACAGAAACGGTCTGAGGCAAGAAGAGCTAGGTCTGAACAGCAGAAATGATAGAATCGAGGCTTAGTGTGAACAAAAAGGGCCTTGGCTGAAGTCCGCCTGTCACTTTTTTGCACTTTGGACTGCATTGGATCGTGGGGTCATCTACTGGGGAGGCTGCTGGTGTATGAAGGCAGGTTGCACACACTGGCTTGTGAAGCTGGATCAGCACCACTAAGGATATTCCGAATGCTCTTTTCTCCTGACCAAAGTGACTATTTTAAACGTTTTCCCAACATCTGATGACCTCAGCCTCGACTTACCCTATCTCTTGTGAATTTGACTTTGAAGTGGACACCACCTGCCAAACCATAACACAACCCTTTGTCTGCTGGCTTTCCAACTCGTCCTCGCCTTGCCTCCCTGACCACCAGTCCACCTGCCTCCGTGACCCATCCCCCCTCAGATTACCCCCAGAGGGAACGCATAAACCTACTGTCACCATGTCCTACCAACAACTCCCTTTTCATCTCTCCCAATCCAGACTCTACTTCTCTTCTGAAGTTAACACTTTTATAATTAATTAATTCCAGGGAAAATTAACTTTCTGAGATCATTCTAATGTTAAACGTTACCGTGTGATTCTTTTCTCTTCATTATCCTTAGGAATGATTCTCTTACTTTTTGACTATTCCTTTTTTTTTTTTTTTGATACCTCATATTTTTCTTTTTTGATTAATTTTTTGCATAAAGGTACTTTGGAACAATCAAAGCAGTATACTATAACATAGCTGCAAAAGAGGGAGTCTGTTACACTGGCCCATGTGGTCAGAGGCCAGTTCACCCACAATGGCCATGACCAAGTGGGAAACGTTGCAAACAGGCAGCTGCCCAGTGCAGGTGAAATAAAGCCTCAGAGCAAGGAAGAGGTCAGAGGCACAACTTCACTTGGAGATGAAAAACTGACACTCCCTGGAGAGATGCTGGTACAGTTCCACAGAGGAAAAGAACCCGAAGTTGGTGTCTACACTTGCCAGCGGTGGAAAACAAGAAAACTGAATTCATTAAGATGGAGCGTCTGTCTGCTTCTATTTTGGTCCCTTTGTTCTCCCTAGCTGCTGGATGGCACTTCCCTAGCTCAGGGTGCATCTTCGCCATTCCCCTCAGTATGGTGAGCTCATAGTCTTGTCAGGCACTTCTTATTACCGGATGTGGGCCACAGCAACCCATATCCTTGATGGAAGCAAACCTTCTCAGGACACAATCCTATGTAATCGGATCAGCTCCTCAGCTAACTTACCTCAGACATGGTGCTGGCTACGGCTCTGGGTGGAAGGAAGCACAAATGTACCTCAGAAACATAATACTGTTCTCATCAGGTGAATTCATCTGTGTTTCCATGCATAAGAGGGCCCGTTACTAGGTACCAAGTGGTCAGTTAATGACACATCATGAATTAATCTGGGTCTACGTGTTCGTTGGCAATGTGCATATTTCCATGGAAGTGGTAGGTAGACCACCTTAGTAAGTTAGAACCCATGATGTCGGGCCATGTATAGTTTCCATTCCTGCATCATAATACTTCACACATGGCTAGCACCATCGAGGCTGAAGGCAAATTCTGGCCAGATGCTCCACTATAGAAGTGAGTTCACTCTTATGTGAGGTGGTGATGATAAAGTCTAAAAGTGACTTGTTTACCTGATGCAGTTGTCATCTTGGAGGCTTACTGCCTCCGTCAGCTAACCTAGGCCCAGCCCTGGAGGCTTCTAGCCTCTGTGCAATCTAACCTAGGCCTAGGATGTTTTCGGCCTCTGAGATTTACCGCTTAATAATTTCACCCTTTCTAGCTCTTTCTAAATTCTGGCTGGCTGGTTCAACCCAGCTGTTCTGGCTCAAGCTCTTCTCCAAGCTGACTGATTCAAACTGGCTTCTCTTAGTTTTCTCACTAAATTGCTCTGCTTGGCCTCAAACTAACTCTAGAAATCTGTCCTTCTCATTCTCTGGCTTATTCCGTCTATCTTGTTCTCTCGTCAACCTCTCTATGTGAAGCTCTCCCAGTAAAAACTGCCTCTGAAGTCCATGAACTGAACTATTACAAACTCAACTCAATGGCACTGCCTCTCAACTTACTCTCAGCTGTACCGCCTCAATAGCGTTGATGAGAGCTGAGACTTGGCCACCTCTGTCTCCTGAGTGTTGGGATGTACCACCACACTTGGAGCTTCTCTTCTTCTCTTCTCTTCTCTTCTCTTCTCTTCTCTTCTCTTCTCTTCTC
>NW_026585895.1:1861305-1915389 GCF_907164565.1 Psammomys obesus | reverse complement strand
TCTTCTCTTCTCTTCTCTTCTCTTCTCTTCTCTTCTCTTCTCTTCTCTTCTCTTCTCTTCTCTTCTCTTCTGGAACTTGCTCTATTCCAGGCTGGCTTTGAACTCAGACATCTGCTTGCCTTTGTCTTCTGGGATTAAAAGTGTATCTGTATTCCAGATGGATCACACAGACCTGGGTCTTTGGACGTGATCCCTTGCCAGAGCAGCCATTCTCTGAATTAAAATTTCTCTATAATAAAGTAAGCCTGCTTCTCTTGTACATGAATTTTCTTTCCCTCTTATGCCTTCTCTGTATTTTGATGTGCTACAAAGGCGTAAGGCTCATTTTAGAATTTTGGACTATAGATTCATGAGCTATATACATTTTTCTTTATGAATTATTGTTACACTCAGGTTTTCTGTTAAAGTAGCAGAAAATTAAGTAAAACGACAAACATTTTATGTTAAGTTTCATCACAAAGTATGTTTCTGAGAAAAGCAACTTTGACTATTCAACATGTAGCAAAGATCTTATATTTAAAAATAGATGTGATTGAGTCCATCTTAAATATAATGATTTTTAAGTTCAAGGCAATGTTTTCATCATAAAATATCTTATGAATACATTTATAAATAAAAGGATTATAAGAATATAATGTTACCAAGTAATTATACTTCTAGAGTAGTTAAGTGAGAGTTTATGGGATAAATAGTTAAAATATGTGACTAATTTTCAGATAAGTTTTTAAGTTAAAATGTCAGCAAGAGTGATATTTCAATCCAGGATTGACAGTAATTGGCCATCACCAGATTTATATATGAAAGGAAAATTACCAAACCTGACACTTTCACAATGTTGAAAACACACAGGCTTTGATATTTTAAAGCATAGCGTTAGGGAAGGTTTTACTGATAAAATATAAGCCTAATTCCACACAATATGGAATAGTTTAAAATCTATTACTTGTAGTCTTCTGGCTTGTATTTTATCTATCATCCCTACATTTTGAATGCTGACTTTTCTATTAGTTACACAAAATCTCTTTATCTGCCTGATGCTAAGATGTGGGAAAGATTGACAGTATTTATCCCATTGTGTTCTTTCAGGTGAAATAAGTTTCTTGTCACTCATGTTCTGCAGTGTATTATCAGAGTCTCAAATAAAAAGCTTCAGTCTTCACAACAAAGCCTCTTTGACTTATTTAGTTACTTTTAAGTAGTGGCCGGTTGCTTACAGTTTAAGTGATCTGATAAAGGGAAGAATCTCTAAAGTGCTGTCTCCTGTTGTATGTATCTGTTCCTGGCGACATAGCTCTGACGGCTCTGGGGTGTCTAATACAGTGTATCACAGGTGTTATGTGGCACCTGGCTGCTGCCTGCGCCTGACTGAGTCTCTCCTTCCATGTGGATTTTCAGCTTTATTTGTAATAGAATATAGAAACAAACTAGATGTCCCTCAACCAAAGAATGGATACAAAAATTGTGGTACATTTACACAATGGACTACTACTCTGCTATTAGAAACAAGGAAATCATGAAATTTGCAGGCAAATGAAAAGATCATTCTGAGTGAGGTAACCCACAAACAGAAAAACATGCATGTTATACACTCACTTATAAGTGGATATTAGCCATATAAGATAAACATACTAAAATCTACAGACCTAAAGAAGCTAAAACACAAGGAGTACACTAGAGAAGATGCTTAATCCTCACTCAGAAAGGCAAACAGTATAGTCATCAGAAGTAAGAGAAGACAAGTAACTGAACAGGAGCCTTCCACAGAGGGCCCCTGAAAGACTGTACCTGGCAGAGTATGGAAGGAGATACTGAGACTCATAGCCAAACATTGGGCAGAGTTCAGGAATCCTTATGGAAGAAGAGGGGATAGAAACACCTGCAGGGGACAGGAGCTCCACAAGGAGACCAACAGAGCCAAAAACCTGGGCTTAGGGGTGCCTGCAGAGACTAATACTCCAACCAAGGACCATGCATGGAAAGGACCTAAACCCCATGTTCAGAGGAAGCCCATTGGCTGCTCAGTCTCCATGTGGGTTCCATAGTAAGGGAAGAACAGTCTCTGACATGGACTTGGTTGCCTGCTCCTTGATCACCTCTCCCTGGTGGGGTGACCTAGCCAGCCCACAGAGGAAGAGGATCCAAGCAGTCCTGGTGGGACCTGATAAGCTAGGGTCAGATAGTGGGGAAAGAGGACTTCTCACATCAGTGGACTAGGGGAGAGGGATGGGGAGGAAGAGGGAGGGAAAGAAGGTGTGGCCGGGAGGAGACCTGGGAGGGGCTACCCCCTGTATACAAAGTGACTAAGTTAATAATATTCATAAGGGGAAAGGTAGGCAGGAATGGCACCCTAACCAACTCAACAGAGTAAGGTGATGGAGCCTCCCTCCAGCACTCCCCACTCCTTTGTGTTAGCCATCCGTCCACAGAGATGCTCTTCGCCAAGGACCCTCAGGGAGCACACTGCCTGCGACCCAGGTGGGGACTGCGGCTATGCTGCCTGTGTTCATCCTGAACTATCAGGACTTACTCCTTTTTTAGTTAATCACTTTACATCCCTATCTCAGCAACCTCCCTCCTCTTCTCCCAGTCCTGCCCTCCCACCCTCTTCTGCCTTTCCCTTCTCCCTTCTCCTCAGAAGAAAGGAGCCCTCTCCTCTCCCCCAGCTGCCCCAGCACACCAAGCTGCGTCAGGACTAGGCGCATCCTCTTCCGGTGAGGCCAACAGGGCAGCCCAGCTAGGGAAAAGTGGCCTAATGCTGGCAGCAGAGTCCATGTCAGAGACAGCCCCTGCTCTAATTGCTAGGGGACCCCCATGAAGACCAATCTGCACATCAGCTACATTATGTGTAGGGGACCTAGATCCAGTGAATGCGTGCTCTTTGGTTGCTGGTTAAGTGTCTGGGAGCCCCCATGCGCCTAAGTTGGTTGACTCTGTTGGTCTTCTTGTGGAGTTCTTGTTCCCTCCATGTATCTCTATCTTTCCCCCAAGTCTTCTACAAGTCTCTCCCGAGCTCTTGAGCTCTGCCTAATGTTTGGCTGTGGGTCTCTGCGTCTGAGTGGAGCCTCTCAGAAAACAGTTCTGCTAGGCTCCTGTCTGCAACATAGCAGAGTATGATTAATAGTGTGAGGGGTTGGTTCTCTCTCATAGGGTGGGTTTCAAGTTGAGACAGTCAATCTTTGGGCCTTTGCTCAAACTCCACTGCATCTTTATCCCTGTCCACCTTGTTGGCAGGGTCAATTTTGGGTGGAAGGTTTTGTGGGTGGGTGGGGTTCCCCTCCCTTTACTGGAAGGCCTGCCTGGCTACAGGAAATGTCTACTTCAGTCTCTAGATTGCCTGCTGCTGGGAGTCTCAGCTAGAGTACCTCCCATATCCTTCCAGGAGTCTACCCTGTCACAGGTCTTCAGCTTGTCCCAGAGATGGCCCCTCTCATGTCCCACTCCCACTCTTCCCTCACCTGAGCCCCACCCTCATTCCCTTCCCCACCCCATCTCCCACCCAGATCCCTCCCTATATCTACTTCACGTATGTATTTTATTTTCCCTTCTCAGTGAGATTCAGGCATGTTTCCCAGGGTGCTCCTTGTTGCTTAGGCTCTTTGGGTCTGTGGGTTGTAGCAGGGTTGTCCTGTACTTTATGACTAATCTCCCCTTATAAGTGAGTGCATTCCATGAGTGTCTTTCTGGGTTACCTCATTCAGCATGATCTTTTCCAGTTCTATCTGTTTGCCTGCAAATCGCATGTTTTGTTTTTAATGCTGAGAAGCATTCCTTTGCATAAATGTTCCACATTTTCTTTGTCCATTCTTTGGCTGTAAGACTTTCTTTTAATCCTGTAGCAGCCTGCTTGTAGAAGCTCCTCCTCCCACCCCACCTCCATTTTCTGAAAACTCAACCTCTTGGTACAACCCTGGTCCTCTAGATCTTTTCCAGGGCCCCTCTCAGCTTTTGCTCCTAGCCTATCTCCATTCCATTTTGTCACCTGCCTACCAGGAAACCCACACACCACACTCACCAACAAATTAAAAGTCATGGAATAGAGAATTTTAGGTCTTGAAGACAAGAAATGGATAGCTCAGTGAAAGAAATGTTAAATCTAAAAACATCCAGGTACAAAACATCCAGGAAATTTGACATTATTAAAACAGAAAACCTATGAATAATAGAGATGTAAAGGTCAAATGCATAAAAATATTTTAAACAAAATCATAGAAAATATTTCCCAAACTGTGGAAGAAGATGCCTAGCAAGGTACAAGAAACATACAGAAAACTTCAGTCTGAAGAAGTTAACCATATCCAAGACACAAGAAATAAATAATTCTACACGATAAATCTCATACCATAACAAGAAGAAATCTCAGGACTCTAATAAACACTGATTGTTGATAACTCTCAACATCAATATTCTTAATTCCTCAAAAATAAGACACAGACTGGCAGACTGAATTAGAGAACAGGATCCATCCGTCTGCTGAATCCAAGAAAAACATGCTAACATCAAGATAGACATCACACCAGGATAAAAGAATGGAAAAGGTATTTTAAGCAAGTGGATTTAAGAAGGAAGCATGTGTAGACATTTCAATATCTGAAAAAAAAAATAGATCTAAGGCCAAAACTAATCAGAAGAGATGGGGAAGGACACTTTATATTCACCAAAGGAAAAATCTACTAGAGGATATTACAATTCTAAACATTTATGCAAAAATACAAGGGCACTTTATAAGTTTATGAAAGAAACACTACCATAGATAAAATCATGTGTCAACTCTCACACAGTGATAGCGGGTGATTTTAACACCCACTGTCACCAACAGACTTGCCATCCAGACAAAACCCAGAGAAATACTGGACTTAAATAGCATCATAAATCAAATGGACCTAGCAAACATGTACAGAACCCACTTAATCACTAAAAAAATATACTCACTTTTCAGCGGCTCATGGAACTTTCTCCAAAATTAGCCTCATGCAGAGACAGAAAGAAAGTCTTAATACAAGTAAGAAAATTGAAATAACCTCCTGCATTCTATGTGAACACCAGGCATTAAAGCTGGAATCAACAACAGAAAGTATATAAACTCAGAGAAACTGAACAACTCTCTAGAATAAAAACAGGTCAAGACAGAAAACAACAGAATGAAAATGTAAACACAACATGCCCAAAGTTATGGGTGGCATATTCATAGCACTAAATTCTTAAATAAAAAAAACTGGATAAATTGCATATTAGTAACTTCCAGACACAGGTGAAAGCTTTAGAACATCAAGAAGAAATAATACCCCAATATAGTAGACAGTAAGAAACAATCAAACTCAGGGCTGAAATCAATGAAATTGAAACAAAAAAATAATTTACAAAGAACCAATGAAACAAAGAGTTGGTTCTTTGAAAAAAAATCAACAAGATTGACAAACTGTTAGCAAAATTAACCTTAAGACACTGAGAGAAGTTTCAAATTAATAAAGTTAGATATGAAAGGGGGACCTCAAGGAAATTAAGGAAATCAAAAGATGTTCATTAAAATCAATACTCCATCAAATTGGAAACTAAAATAAAAATGGAGGAATTTCATGATATATACAAACTACCAAAGCTAAATCACGATAAAATAAACAATTTAAATAACCCATAACCTATGAATAATTTAAAGAACAAAGCAATTTAAATAACCTGTAACCTAAGAATTACTTTAAAGTCTCTCAGTCTCCCTCCTCCACCAAAGCCCAGCACCAGGTGGATTAAGCACAGAATTCTACCAGACTTTCAAAGAAGAATTAGTGCCAATACTCCTCAAATTATTCCATAAAATAGAAACCAAAGAAACATTTCCTAATTCTATTCAGAAACCCACTATTACCCTGATACTAAAACCACACAAAGACCCAATGAAAAAGAAAAATTATACATCCATATAACTTATGAACATAGACACAAAAATTCTGAATAAAATATTTGCAAATAGAATTCATAAATATATTAATTTGATTAAGTTAGGCTCATTCCAGAGAACTAGAAATTTCAACATAATTAAGTCAATAAATCATTGGATGTAGAAAAGGCCTTTAACAAAATACAACATCCTTTCATGATAAAAGTCCTGCAAAGACTAAGAAAACAGGGAAATGCCTTAACATAATAACATGATTTACAGCAAGCCCACAGCCAACTCCAATCTAAATGGAGAGAAATCAAAAGCATTATTACTAAAATTAAGAGCAACATAAGGCTGTCTACTCTCTTCATACCTCTTTAATATAGTACTTGAAGTATTAGCTAGATCAATAACACAACTGAAGACGATCAGGAGATATAAATAGAAAAGGAATAAACAGTATCTTTGTTGCAGGTGATAGGTTTTTACACATAAAGGACCCTAAAACCCCACCAGGAAACTGATACAGTTGAGACCCACTTTCAGCAACATAGTAGGTAACAAAATTAACACACAAAACTCAGTAGCTTTCTTCTATACAAATGGCAGGGTGAGAAAGACATTAGAGAAACAACACCTTTCACAATGGACTAAAACAAACAAACAATCCTGCGGTACTTTAACCAAGAAAGTGAAAGATTTATGTATAAAACCTTTAAGACACTGAAGAAAAAATCTGAAGAAGGCCCTAGAAGATGGAAAGCTCTTCTGTGCTCACAGATTTGGTAGGACTATTATTGTGAAAATGGTTACCTTACAAACAGGCATATTTACAGATTCAATGAAATCCCCATCAAAATTACAACACTGTTTCTTACAGAAATTAAAAGAAAAGAAACAAAAAAAACCCCCACCCTTCAACTTTATATGGAAACACAATATAAAACAATCCTGCATTAAAAAAATTGCTGTAGGTATCGCCATCCCAGATTTCAATGTATTATAGAGCTATAATAACAGAAACACCATGGTATTGGCATTAGAGCAGACAGTGATTAATGGAATCAAACTGAAGACATGAGTCCACAAACCTATAGACACTTGATTTTTCACAAAGAAGCAAAAATCCACCCTACAGAAAAGACAGCATCTTCAGTGGTACTGGTCAAACTGGATGTCTGTATGTAGAAGAAGAAAAAGAAATAAATAATCAGCCTGCAGAAAAGTCAATCCAAGTGAATCAAGGACCTCAGCATAAGGTGAGATAGCCTGAGTATGACAGAAAGAAGAAAAGAAAAGAAAATATGCTTGAGCTCTAAGACCAACAATTAATAAATGAGACCTCGCAGAAAAAAATTCTGTAAGGCAATAAACACCACTGTTTGGGGTAAATTAGCAGCAACTGACAGAATGCAAAAAGGTCTTTACCAATAATACATCTGATAAAGGGTTAGTATCTAGAATATATATAAAGAACTTCAAAATAAAAGCTGAACACTAAGGCCGTATGGACATCCCTGATCTGGGCTGCCACCTGGGGCCATGTTGATATCCAAGGCTGAGCAAAGGTGGCCCTGCCCCTTGCCTGGGCAGCATGGGGGAGCTGGTTCTGCCCCCGGACAGCTTCAGCACTTGGGAGAGCAACCTCACACTTGCCTGGGCAGCACAACAGAGCTGGTTTTGTGGAGGAGGGCAGATGGGAGCAGAAGAGCTGGCCCCACCCCTTACTGGCTGTGGCACTGGGTGAGCTGGCCTGCCCCTGTACAGGTGTTGTGGGAGAGCAGGCCCTGATGGCATGAGCAAGAGAGACTTGGTCCTGCTCTAGGCAAAGCAGAAAAGCTGGCCCAAGGTGGTCTGAGCGCAGGAGAGTTGGCAGGCGAACCAATTTAGCTACCAACCAAGCCCAGATCCAGAACTTTGAGTTCTGCCACCCCCAACATCTACTCCATCTATGAACTTCTGGAGTATGAGAAGGAGCCAGTCCTGAAGTATCAAAGCTGTAAGGATCTCCATGATACTGGGTAACAAGAGGGTATCCAAGAGAAGTCCCAGTGAGGCTCCCACATTGACAGTGATGGAGAAGCCGGAGTCCTGGAACCAGAGCAATAACTCATTGTAGCAAACATTTGCAAGTAAAGATGTTTGGACACATGGTGACACACTGCAGCTTCCATGGCTAGATATTGTCTGTTTGTCTGTCTGTTTGTTTGTCTGTCTGTTTGTCTGTTTTCTTTAGAGGGACGTGCAAAGGCAGAGGGCAGAATGGAAGGACAGGGACATAAGTGGGATTGGGGTACATGATGTGAAACTCACAAAGAATCAATTAAAAAGTTTTTTTCTTAAGTGTAATAAAAGGAAACCAAAAGAAAAAGAAAGAAATTTCAATTTAAAACTGAGGTGCAGAACTAAGCAGAGAGTTCTCAAAAGATGAAACACAGAGGGCCTAGAAACAAACTTAAAGAAAATTTCAACATCCTTTGCCACCAGGGAAATTAAAATAAAAACTACTTTGAGGTTTCATCTTACCCTACTTGGCTATTAAGAAAAATGAAATTATAAAAATTTCAGGCAAATGGATGGAACTAGAAACAATCATCCCGAGTAAGGCAACCAAGACCTGAAAAGAAAAGGTGTTGTATGTGTGTGTGTGTGTGTGTTTTTTCTTTTTCTTTTTTTAATATGTGATGCTGGCTTTTAAGCCTTTGATTTGTGTGCTACAATCTGAATAACCACAGATTTGGTTACCTACTAGGAGACCAGGTAGGAGAAGAGCATCTTCCAAGGAGGGGGAAATAGAATACAGTATTGTTGAGAGATGAAGGTGGAACTAGGCTAGAAGGATTAATTACGGAGAGGATGGGAGAGGAGGGTAAAAAGGAGGGATGATGAGCAGGGACTAACACCAAAGGCCATTTGAGCAACCATATGTACAACTGCTACTGTAGAAAACCTCCTGAAATACACACCTACATGAGAGGACTCTAAATGAAGTCACCAAATAGTAGGAGAAATAACTCCCAATTAGATTATCTTATGTCACCAAGTGAAATGTCTAGCATCAGGAAGAGTTTACATCTTGTTGAATCATTGGCCAATGGGGCCCCATGGAAACCTCTAGATATCACAGGATATTTCCAAGGCTCTCTCCTGATGGAAGTCTGTATTTCTGAGGACAACACTTCCTTATGTCATCGAAATGGAGAAGCTGAGCTTGTACCTAACTAGAAGTTCTATCCCTACTGAGTAGCAGTCATGGTACTGGAAGGTACTCAGAATATTACGGAAGGAAAAGATAGTCATCAATATCACCCAGACATAAGGACTGTGACCTCACTGTAGTCAAAGTTCATAAGATATGCTGGTTCAATCATGGCACAGATGTTATAGGAGTAACCAGTCACTTTTTTGTTTTGTTTTTTTTTAATGTAAAGCCCACTCTATGCAATGGAACTTGACACTGCTAATGTGGCCGAGAACCTGAGATTCAATAGTTATGGGCTGGAGGGGAAAACCAACACTATGATTCTGCTGAGTGAGCATAGAAATGAAATGACTCCTAATGACTGCTATACCCAGAGGTCAGTGCTACACTCACCCATGTCAGGGAAGCTTCCTGCAGAACCTTGAAATTCATGCAGAGTCCCAGAACCAGACAATACACAGAATATACGACTTTGAAGCACTCAGTACTGAACAAGGTGTCTTGTTCAGAACCCTCCCCTCAAGGCTCAAGGACCTATATAGAGTAGCAGGCTCTAAGATGCTGGGGTGAGTTCAAGGCTGTGATATCTTCCCAGCACAGCAGGGCTGATGCACATGTGAACTCACAGATGTCAAATGCACAGACCTGCAAAAGCTCAAGCCAGGGGGTCCCTGCTCTGAGAAGAAGACTTAGACATGGGGTCCCAGCCCTTAACAGAAATAGATCTGCAATTGATTCTCACTGGCAAAGAGAGAACCAATTTTCTTTAATGAAGTCTCCCTGGATATATCATCCACTTCAAGGTAGACTCCATTCCCAAGAGCAGTTGATCAACACAAAATTATCTTAATGGTATTTGGGGGACTTTTTCTTTCACTTTGCTTTATTTTGGCATTTTGTTTATTATTGGAGAAAGAAAGTTCATAAAATCTGGAGTGTGGAGAGGTGGGAAGGATTTGAGAGGAACCAGGAAAAGGGAAATGTTACTAAGGTATATTGTATAAAAAATATTGTCTACATCTGAGCAGGGGGCCTAGGTTATTTCCATGAATGGTCCTTGGTTGGAGTATCAGTCTCAGAAAAGACCCCTGGGCACAGATTTTTTGGCTCTGTTGTTCTCCTTGTGGAGCTCCTGTCCCCTCCAGGTCTTTCTGTCTTCCCCTTCTTTCATAAGATTCCCTGCACTCTGCTCAAAGTTTGACTCTGAGCTTCAGCATCTGCTTCGATACCCTGCTGGGTGGAGTCCTTCAGAGGTCCTCTGACCATACATGGAGAGGACCTAGACTCCCTGCTCAGATGTAGACCATAGACAGCTCAGTCTCTATGTGGGTTCCCTAGTAATGGGAACAGGGACTATCTCTGACATAAACTCAGTGGCTGACTCTTTGATCACTTCCCCCTGAGTGGGGGGCAGCCCTACCAGTACACAGAGGAAGACAATGCAGCCAGTCCTGGTGAGATCTGATAGGGTAGTGTCAGAGGGAAGGGGAGGAGGCCCTCTCCTATCAGTGGACTAGGGGAGGGGCATAGAGGGATAAGAGGGAGGGAGAGTGGGACTGGGAGGAGGTGAGAGAAGGGGCTACAGCTGGGATACAAAGTGAATAAATTGTAATAAATAAAGAAGAAAAAAGAGAAAAATTCAATAAAAACGACAACTGAACGCAAGATTTCATTTAAGTAAAAAGAAAAACAATGGAGTATTTTTTATACGTTTATATGTGTATGGCTATAGCTACAAGTGAGTAGATTTCAGAGAAAGACTGTAGACTTTTGAAAGATCCAAAGGAGAATTTTTGCACTTTCCAAGTATTTCTAAATAGCACTTCTATTTAGAAAATAGGTGGGAAACAAGGCTTGACTGGCTGTATAACATGAGTGTTATTTTTATCAAGCATTAGGATATTGAAAGAAAAAAAAGATGTCTCGATTTTCTGCAATGTGTTTAGCGCTCAAAAAGAAGTCATGCAGAAAAATTTGGCCTTTTCTTTCGGAGCACTGCTCAGAGGACAGGCTTTTAGCTGACAGGTTAAGCCCACCTACTGTTGGCACACCACTCTATTCTAATGCAACAGCCGTCTGAGCCTGGTGCCATGAAACACCAGACACATCTAACTGTACCATTTGGGTTCCATGTTTATCAAACAACACCCTTCAGTGTGCCTACAAGAAAATAATGTGTTGTTCGTACAGGCTTCATATATGTCCATCCTGCCACAATGGGTTCAAATCCTAATTAAAGTCAGATGCTGCCTTTTTGTCTCCCGACCCCAGGAGCTCGTGCAATGTAGACTGAATTTATTACCAGAATGCTGGCAAAAAAAACAAAAACAAAAACAAAAACAAAACAAAACAAAAAAAAAACAGGTAGGAAGCGTGTAAATCTAGGGGCCATAGCAAACGCACAGCGGTAAAGAGTTCTATTTGTGAGTTTCCCTAGGAGCTAACCAGCTTTCCTTCTGGAGAATTCCCGTATTACTGGAATTACTGGTACAGAGGTACCTTCTCTGCGCTCGGAACCTGTCTTTCCTGGGATGCTTTTTCTGGACTCTGCATCACTTCTGGCTATCTCGGGGCTCGCTCTGTTGACCCTGTACTCTTCTGGGTTAACAGAGAGGCCTTGCCACTCAATGGCAAGTTTTCTGAAAGTCACTTTGGATTTCTCCTTCTTGAAAGGCTGCATGACTGACTGGTGTCTTTCTTCAGCCTCCCCCAGGCAAAGGTTGTTGCTTCATGATTGTGCTCCAGAGGGAAGAGATTTAACCCTGTCCTTCCTCATTCGCAGTCAGCTTTCCAAGGCTTTCTGTGGGAGTGCCAGTTTCTCCATGAGTTACTGTTGTGCAAGATGAAGCTGTCTTTCACAGAAGTTAGGATTTGGGATGTTTGGAGAACTAGAGGTTCCATCACTGGTCTGTGCTCAGTGATAACTTCTCCTTGACCATAGTGGTAGCTGATATTCCAAAGGAATAATGTCTGCTAGTGAACATAAGTTGGAGAAGTTTGTTGCCCACATTAGGGTGTGCGCAGGCATGCATCAAAACTGCCCTAGTAATCTGATGTATATCGCTCTATGCATAGGAAACAAGATTAGAAAATGTCACAAGTGTGTGAAGCAACATTGTGTACTAACCATCGTCACCCAGGATAGTGTGGGGCTGTATTTAGCATGTCAGGGAACACACTGTACTGTTGGTAAGGCATTCAAAGCATCACTTACATCTTAGGATTTTTAAAAATCTATAATATAAGAAGTTTGTACCTAAAAGCATTAAAGAAAATTTTTCCAAGTTTAAAGAGAATTATTCTAGGCAATGAAATAGGCAGGAACTAGTTCATTTCATAACAAAAGCTCTCCCTGATTATGAAAAGTATATGGCATATTTAACCTGGAGATGTGGGAGAAATTACCCTGGCAAGGTTATTCTCCAGGAGAAGGGCTGTTTTCAGTTACTGTGTATATACTGAAACTCTAGGGAAAACAGTGATGTTGTAAATGCCCCTATAATAGCATATTACTAGTATATTCCATATAACTTTTCATTCTTAAATTGTATTTTAAGTAATTCCATAGAATTTCATTAGGAGAGACATAATTAAATGAGGTATTTCCTTATTATGCTATTTTGAGAATACTTTCCTGACCATTGGTTTTCACTAATAGTTCAATAGTTGGGCATTTCTTGTTAAGAAGTCTTCACAATTTATTTATAAACTTATAAGTCATAGGATAAAACAGTGAAAGCTCTTACTATACACTGTAAGAAATATTTGTCACAGAAGCTATTGACTTGTGCTATGACTGGCTGCACGTAGAAACGGAAGCCTTCAAGTCTCCACAGTCCTCATTGCTGACAGCCAGTGTGTCCTCTATGGCCAGCGCAGCCGTCTAATGGAAGATGGCCATCTTCCCTGTGAAATAATTATTCCATAACAGGTCTCTCAGAGGGAAACGTCTAAGAAATCTCACTTCAAATCTATTTTGTCAAAAGAACCAAACATTTTTAAACAATAAACTCCTTATGCTTTATGTTTAAAGCATAAGCTATGTAAGCATTCAAGATGTGCTATGAAATATTTCTAATATTATACAGTTTCTTGCTTTCTTTGAAATATGATCTTCTAATTTACACGCCAAAACCTTGTCAGAAGTGTAATCTCTGTCAATATAGTTAAATGCATTTATTAATCTGTAAGACGTTTTCTTTATTATATTGACTAGGGGAGAAATCTGCTCTGTCTGGAGGAAAACGCCATCGTGATCTTCAACAGCTATATAAACATCTATGGAGATTGTTTAAAGCTGAAGCCAACATAAGCACGTTGAAATAGAAAAGACCAGGAGAGTCGTATCTCAGTGATCTGGGTTTATTATAAACACATGTTATATGCTATGATGAAATCTAGTAGTTGGTACAGTTCATATATGCTAATAAAAATACATACCCGGCTCTACTTTGAGGCTCCGTTCTGTAGCACTGGTTGATTTAGCCCTGACGGCGTGTCCCTCTCGTTAAGGAGACTAGCGTGTCCCTCTCGTTAAGGAGACTAGCTAGCCGGCTTCTCTAACACAGGAGTAAAATGATCGCGAAGTAAACATAGCCGAGAAGCTCTTGGCAGCTGATGGCTACTAGGGAAATGAGAACCGGTTCTCTTCAGAGACGCAGCCCCTGGAGGCTTGGCTATGCTGCAGTGGTTGCCTTACAGCTGTGGAGAGCTGGGCGTGCTGAACGGACCTAATGGGTTTAAAGAAGAGTACATGGTGCTGAGATGAAGCTCCGAGGGGAAATGGCAAGAACTGTAAGTGAGGAAGTGGTGGTGGGTTTGATGAAAACAGATTGTCTACATGTATGAAATTCTCGAGCAATTAAAAAACACAAAAATCCCAAAGCACAGAGTGTAAGGAACATAGCATGCCTTATAATAAAACAGGCATGAAATTATAAAACGTAATCACACACCAGTCAGACTATTTAAATCCATTTAAAGTCATTGAGTTTTGATTCACAAAGGTAGACTTGGGACATTTCCTAAGACAAAACAAACAGAACAAAACTGAGGTGTGACAAGGCGGCATGAATAGTCACATGCTCCTCAGTGAGAAGACACACATTGTCAAAGCCAAACAGATCAGCAATCAAGCAGTTAAAGCACAAAGAAAACAAGAAAATTGAACATGGAGAACAGGACTAAACAAATGAAACACTTAAGAACGGTTCAACATCTTTAGCTTTCAGAGAAATAAACATTAAAATGACCTTGAGATTTCATCTTGTTCTAGTCAGAATGGCCAAGATTCATAAAACAGTAGATGCTGTCAGGGAAATGAAGAAAGATGGCCATCGATTCGTTGCTGGTGAGAGCGAAAAATGATACAGCTACTGAGGAAAGCAGCATGGAAGGTCCTCAGAAAGTTGAAAATCCACTCCAAGATCCAGCTATATCAATCTTGGGCACACATCCAAGAGACTTCTCATAGTACAGAGACTCTGCTGCTCATCTGTGTTCATAACAGCCAGAAACTGGAAACAGCTTGCACGTCTATCAAGTGATGGATGTTAAGGAAAATGTGGTATACTTACACAATGTAATATTCAGCTGTTAAAAAAAATTCAGTCATGAAATTTGCTAGTAAATGGATGGGGAGAGAGACACAGCCATCCTGAATGAAGCGATCAGGGTCAGAAAGAAAACATTGTATGTTTTCTCTTAGGTGTGGGTGTTACCTTTTTTAAATACATAATTTATTCACTTTATATCCCGATTGTAGCCCCCCTCCCTTGTCTCCTCCAGGTCCTACCCTCCCTCCCCTCCCATCTGCTGATAGCCTATCAAGTCCGCCAGTACTGCTTGAATCCTCCTCCTCAGTGGTCTGGCAAGGCTGCCCCACCATGGGCAGGTGGTCAAAGAGCTTTAAATTTTTGTGTTTCTTTTAGCAGTACTCGAGGTGGATTGGTAACTAGTAAGGAAATGGGGTGGGGGAAGGTGGAGGTTTTCTAAGGAAGGGAGATACAGAGTAGTGTTATGAAGAAATAACAGAAAAATTAGACTAGGAGGAGCGGGGAGGGAAAGGGGAGGTGGGGAGAGGAGGGTAACTAACACTAAAGGCCTGTTGAAAGCCATGTGGAAGCATGCTGTTGTAGATGGTGATCAACAGAGACTTCCAGCTGTTCGAAGCGCGGAGTGAGATACTCTGGGTCGCGTGGCCCCACATGGGCTATCTGTGTTACACCCCTCCCCTCAAGGCTGAAGAATCTATGTAAAAGAGGAGGCGGGAAGAGTGTGAGAGCCAGAGATGGTGGGTGACGCCATGGAAAACAGCACTGATGCTCTTAAGACCGGCAGCAGACGCAGAACCGGCCCAGGTCAACCAGAAAAAAAAATCCCAGTATGGGAAGGGATGCCACGTCCCACACCCAAACTGGAAGATGATCACTAGCCCAGAGCTCCACAGCAGGGCCACGTGCAGAGAGCGGACACTCTGAAGCACTTGGTCCCAAATGGAATATCTTCACAAACCTTGCACACGAGGCTGACAGGCTCAAGAGGAAAAGGAGGTGGTAAGGTTGTGAGGGCCAGAGATACTGGAGGACTCCAGGAAACATCCTTCAGAGTCACTAGAGCTGACACACACGTGAACTCCCACTGTCACATTCCCCACACGACACGAACAAGAATCCCAGTACGGAGAAGGAGAAGTGGACACAAAGCCCCCACCGCCGTGAAGAGCCTACCTGCCACTGATGCTGCTGGAGAGGTGGATCGGCCTTCTTCAAGGAAACAAGGCTGGGTTTATCACCGCACTCCAGGGCAGCCCTCCTCCCAGAAAGTCACGGATTCCACGCTGCGCGTTTTTGTGCTTTTCTTTTAATTTGTTTTTGTTTTTCTTTCTGCTCTTATGAGCAATTCAAAAATAAATTATTTCTTTTCTCTCTCCTTTTTTGAAAATAGTTTTTTTTTCTTCTCATATAATATATGTTGATTTCAGTTTCTCCTCCTTCTTTCTCGGTTCCTCCCCATTTCAACCCCTGCTCAGGATCCACCCTTTTCCTGTCCCTCATTGGAAAACAAACATGCTCCAAAGGGATAATAATAAGACAGAATAAAATATAATAAAAAACAAAACAAAAACATATATTAGAATTGAAAAAAAACAAATAGACAGAAAAGAGGCCAAGAAAAGGCACAGGAACCAGAGACCCACCCATTCTCACACTCAGGACCCCACACTGTTAGTCTGCGTTTCTCAAAAAAAAAATGAAGAATGTGATGAAAGAATCAGACCAACTTTGTAACCTATGTTTCTTTAATTGCCTTATAACTTATATTTTCAAGTTTTAGGCCCATGTTAATTAAAGCCTCTTAGTGCTTCTCCAGAGAGCCGAGGAATGTAAAAGTTCCTGACATTAGCCATCTGTGAGGGCAGAGATAAGGAAGAGAACAAGCAGAGATCTCTACTAAATGGAGAGAAAATCATCGGCTGGCACCTGTGAGATGAGCTTTGTTTGGAAACTGGGCCAAATGGCCCCAATCCTTCTCCTGACCTTTGATCCAAAGCCTGAAACCCCCACTCCTCAGAACAGACACAGGATGAGTTAATCATCTCCCACCTTTAACTGTGGCTATATCTCATATGGCAGGAAATTCCAAACTGACTTGAAGATCAGATATTACGACAGGGCTGACCAGACCTAAGGGTGCCCAGAACCAACTAATTATTTTAAAAGTTAAATACCTCATCCAATCATGAATTGCCAAGAAGGCAACCCCTAGAATTCCCCTCGCCTTGTCTTTTAAAAACCTAAGGTCTTTGTCTCCCGGGGCCACTCCTTGCTGACCAGCAGGGGTGACCCCATTGCACAATGGTCAAGATGAACCTCTTGCGATTTTGTATCGATGGATGGTTAGTTTCCTGGGTTCTTTTCATACCTTCTTATATTTCGGCTCTTGCTGGGCCTAACAGTGAAGTTGGTGAGTAAGACACACAGGATCTGGGAGCAGTTGGGAGAGTAAAAAGAATATGATCGAAATATATTTTGTAAAAATTTAAAAAATAAAAACAACCCCAAAATGTAAAGTTTAATTGAATTTTTTTTATTATAAAAAACAAACCAACAAATAACCCCCTCAAACACTGGCAAAGATATTGAAGATATAAATTTATGACAACTGTACTTCACAATTTTAAGAACTTTTAATCCTATTAAATAACTCACATGAGAGGAATTACAAACTAAAATTAAGAAATTTTAAAAATAACAAAACTTTACCTATATGAGGATGTATTTACATAGTAGTCAAAATATGGATTAAATACATAATTTCAAAGTGAAAGAATTTAGACAGGCCATTAAATTTCCATGTCAAAGACAAGCATTAAAAGAAAAAACAATCGCAAAGCGGACTTTCAGTGTGCGCCACACAACAGCAACCCCAGCAAGGCTGAAGCTAGAGAAGAAGGGTTCCAGGTTATCCCGGGGTCTGTGAAGAAACACTTGCAAAGTAATTCCATAAGAGGCAAAGAAATACATCACAAACACAGAAATTAATAACATAAAGGACGGAAAAATAGTAGCCTAATTAATCCAAACTCTGTCTTGAAAAAAAAATCTAATCACATATTTTCTCAAAATGAAACAGAAGACACAAATATGTAAAATATAAAATTGTAGAATAGAGGAAACCTTTTAAGAGAAACATTATTAATTATGTCACATTTTCAGGTATCTGTGAACATACGTGGAAACTTCATGAAATAGTTGATTTTCAAGGAAATACAGAAATGACCATATCAGAGCTAGGAAATTATTACAATGAAGGTGAAGTGGAAGAAATTTCATCCTAGGAATTTGAAACTACACTATTTTTCTAAACTTTTAAGCAAACAAACCCAAATAGTCAAATGTTAGTTTCTCTCAGAGAGAGAAAGTTTTCACTTTTCTCTACGCTGAAGATTGAACCAAGCTCAAAAATGCTAGACAACTGTTTCTCAAATGAGGGCAAACAGGTGCCCAGTTGTTTTTACGGTGTTGCTATTTTATTTTTAGTGTGTACTGATTTTACTGTTATACAAGTCCAAATACAGCAGAAAAAAGAAAATACAAAGTAACTTAAGGAGATTGATGCAAAAGTGACAAGTCAGTATCAGCGAACGGAATTCAACAAACATTACGAAGGTAATTCTGCAGGACCACGGTTGTCCTCAAGAAATGCAGGGTTAGTTAACGTTAGGAAACTCATAACCGTGCCAGAGGGAAAGGAGGAGGGGCGTAGTTTTAACTAAAAGCTGAAGTTTTACTTTGTTCTAGTTCTTTTACCCCTTTGTAATAGATTTCATAACTAATTCTAAATTTGTGACATACCTGATCTTTTAACCTTTAAGTAAGTTTTTTTAATAGGATATGTTAAATTTTTCTTTAGTTTCTGAAAAATTCAATGCTAGTATTTTAAACGTTGAGTACCTTTTCTCTCAGGATTTTCAGTTGCACTGATTCTCTCTCTCTCTCTCTCTCTCTCTCTCTCTCTCTCTCTCTCACACACACACACACACACACACACACACACCTTTGTCTTTTATTTCTAGCAATTTGGGAGAGACATTTGTTCCTCTTTCACTACTTTTCAGTCTCCTGGCTTTCCTTTCACCTGCTGAAACATACTTCCCTCTTTCCCTCGGGACTCTTATACCTCAGCCTGCATTTCTAAAGTCTTTTCTTCTTCCAGTTTCTTTCTGAATTTCCTTTAAGATGTTTTGATGTTAATTACTGAGCTTTTGTCTTTTTTTTTTTTTTCAACTCAGCATGTGTCTTTGTGTTTTCATCTTCAGTTCAAGTGTTGTATGTTTTCATCTACTTAAAGACTGGTTGGGGTGAGGTTTTACTCAGCTGAGACCTGTTTGAGCCCAGGGCTGACTCTAGTAGTAACTGAGCTGGCTTTTTAACAATCCTGAATGGATGTGCTTTCTCTCACAGGAGCATCATGAAGTTTCTTCAGCTCATATCATGCTTAGGGCTGTGAGCACAAGTACTGTTCCCTTTAATTGTCTGTGGCTCCTTATCTTTTTCTTTAATTCTGCAAATCCTTACCTTTTTACCTTTTTTTTTTTTTTAAAGATTTATTTATTATTTATACAGTTTTCTTCCTGCATGTATACCTGCCAGAAGAGGGCACCAGATCTCATTATAGATGAATGTAAGCCACTGTGTGGTTGCTGGGAATTGAACTCAGGACCTCCAGAAGAGCAGCCAGTGCTCTTAACCTCTGAGCCATCTCTCCAGCCCCAGATCCTTACCTTTTATTTGAATATGCCCTCTTTTATCTTTGTTGCTTATTTGAATATTACCAAGACAGAAGATGATAAACCCTTTCCTACACATACGCAGTGATAATTATATATACTAAAATATGTTTTATTAGCTTGGATTTGATAACCAACATATGACATACATATAAATATGCAAATGTGTCATATTTCTTGAGTATTTCTTAAGTATACACAATGTTTATTATTTGTCAAGAAAAAAAAGGACAAGTAGCCTGAAGAATAGAAACTCAAGAAACTTTTCCTTGATTCCTTAGCCAAGAATTGAAAGCCCTAAGACTGGCGCCTAGGTAGTTATCTTTAGAGATGTTTTTATCTTATCCATTTTAATAAGATTGCCTCTTCCGATGAGTGACATCACTCATCCATCTATTTGAGATGGTTTCGAGATGCTCTAGGTCTTCTGCCAACCTCTGTGTCCCTGCATTCATTCAGTCCACGATGTCAAATACATCTTTGCTGGCCAGGGGAGGCAAGCAGAATCATGCTCATCTCTAGCTGAAAGAACACAGAAGTAGTGGAGGTTTGACCTGGCACAAGAACAGAAAGCTGCGGATTACGTAAGATGAGGAGGTCAGCTGTGCGCTGATATAGCGCTCTTAACCCATTTTCAAGTTTATAGAGACTGCTTCAGGAGAAGAGAACACTGTTCTTCAACACAGAACTGCTGTTTTTGGTTTGTTTGTTTTGGTTTGGTTTGTTGCAGATCCTTTTCTTTTACTCCAAGCATATCTCAAGAGGTGTTCCTCTCTAAACTGTGATTGGAGAATGCCCGCTGGGCAGTTCTGTAATGGGCAGTAGTTTGGCTTTTGTTGTGTTCACTTTGTCCTGTTAGGGGAGTGAGTGGAAATCTCCAGATGGCTGAAAGACTTTATTTGGATGGTTTTTCTTTTTAACTTGTTAAGACATTACAGATAGGTAACCCTTGGGCCAGTTTTTGAAGGAGTTTGAAATAATTTCTACAAAAGAGCACCCTGCCATAAAATAGTTCAGTTTCTCAGGAAAAAAAAATCAAGATGTGTTGTGATTATTGATTCTCTCATTTGCTTACAAGGTATGTATATTTGAAGATTAATTCACCTTATAAAGAAAGTACACTAAAACATATATTGTGCATTAAAATTTAAGGGAAACTTTAAAAACTTTTGTTTTGGGGGTATAATTTGAGGAGTATTATTTTTGTTTAATTTTAGCTAGTTAATGGAAATTGGTGCCTCATGTCAAATCTATGCTTGGTCCATTAATTTCCAGAAATGTGTGGGTAACTCAAAGGGTGATAAATACCATTGTTGAGCTCTTACAAAGTTTTTCCTTTCTCTTCCATGACAATCCCTGAGCTTTGGAGGAGAAGGATGAGATAGAGCTACCCCATTTAGGCAGAGCACCCCATTATCTTTTTCTACACACTGCCCTGTCATGAGTCTCTGTACTCACTGCCATTTGTGTATTACTTAAATCATCTAGATTAGCACACGCCACAGAGAAAGCAATTGGTACTAAAGTGTAAAATAAAATAATTAAACAGAAATTCTACTTTTCTCTTCTGGATAGATTTTTTTTTCATTCCAGGACCTAGTTTTACAGCCATTGAAGTGTCTGTTATTCCTTGGCTCTCTAATCTGCCATCTTGGTCTTTGGGTGTCTTTCTCAATATCATGCTATTTTCTTTCAGTTAATTTATTTTTAACTAATAAAGTTATGTATAGATTTATATAAAATATGATTATATGTTTCTCATGTAAAATATGGTTTGGAATATATACATTATGAAGCAGTTAAATTCAGCTAGTTAACATTTTATCACATAGACTTCTAGTGTATATTTAATAAAAACAGTATTTCTAGCTGGTCACGATCTGACTATTTGAGGCACGGAGCGTGAAGCTGAATTCTGACAGGACATAAAATCGTAAGACATGTCATGTCAGTTGGAAGAGATCCTGAAATCACATCCAGGAACCTTATCAATGTTGGAGACAGTAAAAATCTGATATTGGTTTGTGGGGAACATTTGTATGTGGAGGGAAAACTTTCCATAACATATTCACACAGGAAGGCTGCTGAAAATACCCAGACAGTATCCTCCTTGTTTAACAAAGAGAAATGTGAACATGTTTAACTGTATGCCATTCCCTTGCAGTTAGGATTAATAGACTTCTGTTCTCACCCATTCTCAGTATTTGGATGTAGTAAATTTTTATTCTTTCCATTGATTTTAAGACAAAGCAGGAGACAAGGAACTAACAACAGTAGACTACCTAAGTGTAAGTGAGATGGAATTTAGTGATGTCACCTGAGAATACAGCTACCACTGAACAGAGGCTAATCATAACATAGTAAGCATTCGGTAATGGGAGAGAAGAAGCCAATAGAACAATGTTGAATATTTCCTTATCGATAATTCCGTGACTTATAAAATCCCTATTGAATTAGAATATTATCAATGGATGTGAAAAAGTCCATGTGCCTGATATCAGTCCTAGAAGCTATAAAGTAAGTGTGCTGACTAGCTTTATTTCAACCTGACACAAGCTGGAGTCATATAGGAGGAGGGAGCCTCCAATGAGGAAACACCCCACCGGATGGGCCGTAGGAGATTTTCTTGATTGGTAACTGATATATGCATGTGAGGGCACAGAATTCCAGCTCACTGTGGGTTGTGTGACTCCTGAATGGGTGGCTCTGCTAACTGCAAGAAAGCAAGCTAGCTAACCCTGAAGGACAAGCCAGTAAGCAGCACTCCTCCAAGCTTCTGATTCAGTTTTTGCCCCTGGTTCTTGTCTTGAGTTCCCTGGATGATAGATGATAAGGTATAAAACAAGATAACACTGTTTCCCTTTCCAGGTTTTTTTGGTCATGCTGTTTTATCACAGCAATAGAAATTGTAACTAAGATTGGAAGTAAGAGTGCTCACCATCAGAACTTAAAGGCAGGATCTTCACAGTAAGTGTTAGTTTCACACAGTTTGAAGTGCTGTGGCTCTGAAGTGCCCTGGTTAAATCTCAAAGACAGTACAAAAAATCAAGCGTAGCGTAATTTTGAATTGACTGATTCTTTAAAATTAATTATTTCCATTTACAGTTGACTATCACAAACTACCTTCCTACTAACCAAAGCATTCTCTCATTATTTTATGCATTTTTTTCCTGTGCATTTCTCACAAGAAAATAAGATGTACTAAATCTGCCTTGGACAACCAGTTCTTTAGGTAATTTTATTTTTAAAACATACTGTTCTTAGGCTTAAGAACACCCTCATTATTTAGGATTTATTATCTTTTTTTATTTGTTAGAACTTGTCTATAATCCCAATACTCAGACTGTGGGTCTGAGGTCATCTTGGTTGCATACTTAAGACATTATCTCAAAAACAAGCAAGCTATCAATCAAAAAATAAATTTCAACTTGTTTTTGAAACTCTGAAAAACATTTTCTTCTTGACATTTAAAAAACTGACAAATTCTCAAATACTCTCATGGAAAAGTTACTCTTTCTCAGTGGTCAGCAACCCCTGCCTTTCTCTGAAAGGCTTACTGCTATCTCTTAATTGTGACTTTTAATGACTGTCGAGAAACATTGGATGAAATTATATTTATTGTCTGGTTATACACTGATATCTGTCCATTGTGCACAGGAATTTCCACTTAGAAAATTTCCTGGGCAGTAGCTATTGTAGTTTACTCAAAGAACCCCCAGGCCATAAAAGCTAAGAACACTGAAATGCAGACCCTATCAGAATGTTTGCATAAATAATAACACGCCGTGAGAAGCTCTCTTTGAGCTGTTGGTCAATTATGTAAAAGAGACTACCAAAGCATTACAGGCTGTCGAAATTGTCCTTGGTTGTCCCTCAGAGGAGGAAAGGGATCACCAGATATTGAAGACATCATGTACTTCAGACACAGGGTCCAGAAGACCTTGAGCTGTATCTGACATGAATTCCTCATGCCCTAAGGATCAGACAGAACCACTCAAGCTTCTGAGAGAGAGAAGCAAATGACAGTCCTAACGCTATGATTCTATAAACCACAAAAATGACCTGTGTGGTCCTCTAAGGGTGCAGCAGTGGCAGGGATACCTAGGTTGTAACCAACAGTTTCCTACCTGGACTGAACTGGCTCAAGAAAAGGGAAACTAGGCCTGGTTCTAGAAACCTTGGCAACTACTCATGTCTAATGAAGTCTTGGATCTTGGAGGAGAACCTACAACTGCCGCTTTACAAAATCAACATAATCCCTGACTATATTCCAAATATTTGTCCTTGTACCCACAGACAAATGTGGTCCTTGCTGCTCAACGAAAATTCTCTTTGCAACAAACAGATGGAGAGCATTAAAGAAAACTATAGTCAATCAAATGCAGAGTTGTGGAGCCCAGTCCCAGTGGATCCATGTACAAAACTCCTGCACAGAAGGCTCAGGGAACACTGCAGAAGAGGGGCAAAAAGATGATAAGCATTAAAAGGATTGGGAAATTTGCCATGAGACTGTCTCCTAGTAATTTCAGAAGCTTTAACCATAAAATCTCATCAACTTGATTGCCTAAGTGTGAGCTGAGCAAGAACAATAGATATGCCAAAGTAGATAGATGAGGGAACCTTATCCAAAAACTTATAGGCAACTTAGGAAAGTTGGGAGCAGGAGATGTGATCTTCCCACACCAATTGGTCGTCCAGTGCCAAAATGTGAGCCCTGAAAACACATGTATAAGATGGATTATACAGACTGAGCAGGTTGTATTTTGTAGAGGAATTTTAATCCAGCAACATGGTTAGAGATCACATCCAAAGACCTACATCTGTGTGAGCCAACTGGAATGAGGGCATGCACTTAATACATACCTTTAATCCCTCTGGCTAGGGGCAGACAAAGTGACAAGTCAGAGGAAGATTGGACAGAATGAGTCAGAGATAGGATATGTCCAACTCTCATGAGACAGAAAAGAAAAGCTACTTAAGAGCAGTCCAGAGAGTTCATGGAGACAGAACAGTACAGTTTGGGAGTACAGTACAGTTTGGTGCAGTTGAATTCATGTAGTTCAGTTTGTGGAGTTCAGAGACATCCCCTCCCCCGCCCCCAAACAGAGTAATTCAGTAAGAAGTGAAGAGAAGAAAGTTTTAATCAATCAACTTAAAGAGGAGTTTTGAGCCAGAACTGCTAAGTTGAACCAGCCAGCCAGAGTTCAGAAAGACCTTGAAAGAGCCGGTTTATTCAGCAGTAAGTCCCAGAGGTTGAAAACATTCTAAGGCTAGGTCAGCAAACAGAGGCTGGAAGCTGAAGCCTTCAAGGTCCGGCCTTCAAGATTAGATTGTATGGAGGCTAGACACTTCCAGAGATGTCCTAGAGATATTTAGATAGAAATGCCCTGGACTCAGCACAAGCCTTGTATTCCTAAAGCTTGGGTACAGCTTCCGTCTCTTCTAAGGAAATAAAAACATTTCCATTATTTAGAAATACATGGATTATACATACATATAACCATGTAACAACAGTTAATGAAAAAAGAGGCCATGGGCCCTGAGTCCTGGAGTCCAAGCTGGTTGTCAACCCAGTCTTGTCCAGTCCTGTGCCTCATCTTTTTATTTCAACATGACAGATGCCACTGTGTCCTTCACCAAGGATTTCATAGGAGGTGGAGTGGCCATCTCCCAGAAGGCAGTAGCACCACTGAGCAGGCCCCGAAGCTGCTGCAGGCGCAGCGTGCCAGCAATCAAATCACGGCAAACAAGCAATGCAAGGGCATCGGAGACCGCATGGAAACTGGGAGTCCTGCCTTTCTGGCCTGGTAACCTGGCCAATGTCATTAGATACTTCCCTGCCCAGGCTCTCAACTTTGCCTTCAAAGATAAACACAAGCAGATCTTTCTGGGTGGTGGGGACAAGAGGATCCAGTTTGGATGCTACTTTGCAAAGAACCTGGCATAAGGTGGTTCGGCAGGGGCCACATCCTTGTGCTTTGTGTACCCTTTTGATTTTTCTGGTACCAGTCTAGCAGATGATGTGGGCAAAGCTGGAGCTGAAAGGGAATTCAAAGGCCTTGGGGACTGTCTGGTCAAGACCTACAAATCTGGTGGGACTGAGGGTCTGTACCAAGGCTTTGGTGTGTCGGTACACGGCGCTATCTACCAAGATGCCAACTTAGTTATCCTATGACACTGCAAAGGAGCTGTATACAGGCACACTTGACTGCTGGCGAAAGATTGCTCGTAGTGAGCGGGTGGTGTCTTTGTGGTTGTCATGTATGAAGAGATCAAGAAGTTCACACAATTATATCCCAGGTGTCCACGAGAACAGGCGTGTTGTAGACTGTACGCCAGCCTTGAACATTCTGGACAGATTCTCTGTGCTTGTCTGGTTCATCAACGGCGACAATTTACCAGGTAAAAGAAGGGAAAGCAATAATGGCCATTTCTATAATGACAATAATGATGGGACTCAATTATGTTTTATTTCAGTCACTCCTGATAATAAAAATGAATAATTTTTTTTAAATGCCATGTAAACATTTGAAAAACAGCATTAAAGGACAGGAGGGGTTGAAAGGAAGAAAGGGAAGGGAGAAATTATGTCATTATATTAATCTGAAAAATAAATAATTTTACAAAGAGGACTGGAAGGACAGATTATTGGAGTGAGGTCACCAGTTCCTTGTCATTTTTTGCCCATGACTGACAAGAAGGGCCTCCCTAGCCACATCTGAAAAAGAGTGTTGATTGTTAGCTCAAATGTATGTTCAGAGATTATGCAAGCACTGTCAGGAGCACAGGGAAGCCCGGGTTGTGCCCCCAGACACATAAAGAACATTTCTTAAACAACGTCTAGAAAGCTTAGAGCTCTTAAACACTTTATATAATTACAGAGAGCACTCGATTAAAAAAAAAGTGTATTTGTCGTAAGGAAAAAAAACACAAGAATGTGCCAAAAAAACTCCACATTTTTTATTCAGACCAACGATATCCATAAAAACTTAAAGAAATCATAGCCACATATTTCCTTCCATACCTACTTGTTATTAGAACTGTTGTAAGCGGCGATTAATATTTACTATTGATATATCTTCTAGTAAAGCTGCTGTTGATCCTAAACAGCTGTGTACCCAAATCACCACACAGAGACCGGGTTTATTTAGTTAACCTAGAACACAATGCTGGGCAATAGTTACTCCTAAACCTCCAAACCCTCATATCTAAAATTTAGATTTTACCCATTATACTTGCGTTTGTGAAATCTTAGGTCTGGTTCATTCTCCTTGTAGTTCTAAGATCTCCTCCCAGCTCAGCTCCCCTTCCTCTCCCTAGTCCTTTCTTCTCCCACTCATTTCCTGCCCTCTGGCTCCTCCCCTATTTCCCGTCCTCTGGTCCTCCCATTGGTCAACATTGTGGCTAGTTGCTTTATTTTGGCCTGTTTACACAAAGTTGAGACAGATGATGCTTAGAATAAGTATCACAATGCAATATCTGGATTGAAACCAGAGAGTGGGGGGGGGAGAAATCAGCATTTGAATGAACAAGGGTAAGGTGTATACATTTCAAAAGAACATTATACCAACACAGAACAGAGTAATAACTCTTGGCATAGTCCAAAAATTGAACAGCTGCCTGAGGTTTTCCTCAGTACTCAGAATATACCATTTTGGACCAGTTAATATTTATGTTTTATTCCTCATAATATTTAGTTTTATAAATAACATTATGTGAACATATTATGCTGTGCATTATGAGATATTTTCTCATATAATCCTATTCAAATCACGGTGGGGTTGACTTTTGGCTTTTGCCTGTTTTGAGGCAGGGTTTGTATGCAGCTCCGATTGGCTTCAAACCCTTTCTGTATCTAACGTAGCCCTTCAGCTCTTAATCTATCATTGTGGTACTAGGGTTATACATGTAAACCATCAAACTAGCTTCAAAACATTCTTTTAAATTGTCCTGCTCTCTCTCTAGCATGACACTATATTCTTGTTCTGCTTCTTAGAGTGTTTATTTCTCACACATTAGGATTAAGTATCCAAACTACATGATAAAAATAATCATCTATCCAAATATTGGCAGGGGTTATTTTGGCCCCAGTGCTGGATATGATCAAGAAATGTGCATATCACCCCGAGACTTGGAGTGAATTTAGCAGTTGTGGGAAATTTTGAATTCTCCCTCTTGTAGTTGAATTATAGTCTAGTATTATATTGCATAGAGTTGTTTTTAAAGTACCATGTAAATTATCATGTTCCAGCTTGGGTGGGTATGACCTAGATGAATTTCCCACAGTGATAACATATAATCTCATTTTAGAAATAAAAAAAATAATTGTTTGAAATTTGAAAATATGAACCAAAAAAAAAAAAAAAAAAAGATGGGGAAAGAGTCTGTTTGGGTTTAGCATAAACACCAGTGAAGGTCTCTCTTCTCGGAGATGTTTTAGAATGTCATACCTTAGTATATTCTTCGTACAATTAGAAGATGCCATCTTTAAAGGCCAAAAAAAAAAAAAAAAAAAAAAAGCCAATAGAGGTGAGATGCAGTTGCAGAAAGCCCCTAACGCCATGGTTACCAGCAAGGGACGCGGGCAGCCTTAGTGGCTTGGCATGAACTCTCTCCATCCATGGGTCACATCACTCTGTTGGCTTCTACCTCTTTCATGGCAGAGAGCTTAAGATTAACATTAGCATTTGAGAGACTTAAAAATCAACAGCTATGTGAACTGTTCCCCTTACTAGGGCAACCACCTGGATACTGAGCTGCCATGGGCTACATCTGAGCAGGGTTCTAGGTCATCTCCATGCATGGTCCTTGGTTGTAGCATCAGTCTCAGAAAAGACCCCTGGGCCCAGAATTTTGCTCTCCTTGTGGAGCTCCAGTTCTCTCCAGGTCTTAACTCTCTCCCCCTTCTTTCATAAGATTCCCTGCGCTCTGCCCAAAGTTTGGTTATGAGTCTCAGCATTTTCTTTAATACTCTGCTGGGTAGAGTCTCAGTGGCTCTTTGATCACTTCCCCCTGGGGGGCGGGGGCGGACAGCCTTGCCAGGCCACAGAGGAAGACAATACAGCCAGTCCTGATGAGACCTGATAGGCTAGGGTCAGAGGGAAAGGGAGGAGGACCTTCCCTATCAGTGGACTTGGGAAAAGGCATGGGAGAAAAAGAGGGAGGGAGGGCAGGATTGAGAGGGGATGAGGGAGGGGGCTACAGCCGGGATGTAAAGTGAATAAACTGTAAAAAATAAAAAAAAATTTTTTAAATAAAAATTAAATTAAGTTAAAAAAAATCAACAGCTACTTAGGCACCTGCAATGCAAGTGTGAGCAATTAATGTTTTGTGAATACATTTTCTTGTGGACTTTTCCTCGACTCTCCTCGGTCACTGAAGGTTACAGTGATGGGCTCTGTAAACACTCACCTTCAGCACACAGCAGTGCGCCTCCGCAGAGGTCCACACCATGTACCTTAGGTATTTCTTCAGAGCAGGGATGCAAGTTTCTGGCCTCCACCATGTTCCAACATTCTGAAGATCGATGACTATAGTGACTCTGGCTTGATAAATCACATGGAAGGAACAGTGCTGTTAGGTATGTCCTGCTCAGCATTGCTCCTTTGCTGCTTCGTGACCTCTTTCTGAAGACGAGAAGAAGTGAGGAAATCTACAGAAACACCCACCCCATCTAAAAGCTGTGAAGTGACTTTATTATTTTCCTACTGTGTTCCTGGGAAAGAGAAAGGAAGTAGAGAGTTCTTTATTTAAAAGATGTCCAGTGGTATAGATGACAAATGTTTAGGAAAGGGAATGAAGACAATGGAGAAAGGAATTGGGTTTGACCACCAGCAAGAATAAATTCATGGACTGAAATAGTGTTAACTGTAATACACAGTGAAGAACGAGAAGGCAGATCTGGGGAACTACCTACTTCAGTCTGCGATGTGCTGAGATCTTTGTATTTTAGGAAATCATATGAACACCTCTAGACCAGTCGTTATGAATCTGTGACCCATATTGTGGTGACCTTAAACCATAAAATTATCTTGCTTATTTCATAACTGTAATTTTCTACTGTTGTGAATTGTAATGTAAACATCTATGTTTCCCAGTGGTCTTAGGCAACCCCTGTGAAAGTCATGTGACCCCTGAACGGTCACAACCTGCAATTGAGAAACGCTGCTCTAGAGGAAGACTGTGCAGGCAACTCTTGGAGAGCAAAATAAAAGCGTGCAGTAAGTGACATTCGATCAGCGTGTCAAGAAGAGCTTGTGTGTGGCTGACACCACGAATAGGTGTTTATTGTCAGACTGGAGAAAAAATAAGGAAAAAAGTAGTGTTTAGGGAGTCATGAATGACAGCAATTTCGCAATTTAGAATGGGTTGATACTAGATTCTGTATTCAGAACTAGGTGCTTAAACTTGGAAAGAAATCTGTTAAATCCAACATTTAAAACATTTTGGTGTCTTTTTTTTTCTTATCTAATTATTTATTCACTTTACATCCAGAATGCACCCTCCCCCACCTCTCCCCCCAGCCCCACCCTCTTCTTTCCCCCTCTCCTTCTCCTCAGAAAAGGGGACCCAGGAAATCACTCACAGAGGTCACAGAGCCCATTTTACCGCTGCTGGTCGTCCCTAATGGCTTCTGGCTCTGGGACTGCAGCCCACACTTTGGTGTCGTTAATAAGATACAATGGAGGTAGAAGCCAAAGTGGACTTTGACTATACCATCAACTAAATATAGTAAGTATTTAACACATACAGGTGAAGATGTCATCATTGATCTTTCTTATTTCTTTTTCTTGCCAGAGAAGAAAAGCACTGAGAGGTACAGGCAGTGCTTTAATGCAGATACTTTGTCCTTTATTACGGGTTTTTAAAGTAATCGCACATAGTGGAAAATAGTACCAGACTCTGATTTTCCCAGCATTGAGCTAAGTCAGTAACTTCTATTTCTCTCTCCAAGTGGTCAGTAAATCTCAAATGAAAGTGGAAGCCAAGCATAATGCACAGTTGTTTATTTCTAACCGAATGAGTTTTATTTCTAAGTTCTCTGTTTCATGCTTGGGGAGTAGAGTTTAGTTTTGTTTTAACTATTAGAGATGGTTGATGCTGTTCCATTTTACAAAACTGAAAGTATAAATAATTCCAAATGAGTTACTGTGAAAGCTTGGAAATAAAATATTTACTTTGTCTGGTATAACATTTGTTATATTTTAAATAAAAACAAGAGATTGTTCAATTTTCTAAATACTGAAGCTTTAAATTTCTCTTGCTTATCTGCAGTGGTGGAAAAGCCCACAAGGCCTCAACCCTCGACTGCAGGCAACTGAGGCAAGCTGGGAACACGCCTCCCCAGGGCAAAGCACACCAATTGGTTGTCTGTGCCACGTGGTCAGCTCTGAAAACATACATAAAAGCAATAGTATATAAACTGGAAAGGCTATCAGGGAGTGGTGGCACTCCAGGAGGCAGAGGTTGGTGGATCTCTGTGAGTTCAAGGCCAGCCTGGTCTACAAAGCAAGTTCAGAACAGGCAATGCTACACAGAGAAACCCTGCCTTGAAAAACAAAAGACAAACAAAAACAAAAAAGGTTTTACACACACACACACACACACACACACACACACACACACACACACTATTGAGAAAAGAGGCTGTGGATTTGAAAGCGAGTAGAGAGGGGTGGAGGAAGGAAAGAGAAGGAAGAAATGTAATTAAATTATACTCTAAAAATAAAATTAAAAATATTTTGAAAACTATAACTCAACTATTTTAACTGAATAATGATCACTGTTTTGCTTTCTAAAATCTGGTTTCATGATCTTCACATCACCTCTCATTACAAATGTAAAAGCCATTCATCAGAATTTATTATTCCTGACATCTAGAGAACATTAAAGTTCAGGTATTTGGGAGATTGTTCTGAATGTTATTCAATAATCCAGTTTTAAGTGTTCTAGGGAATCCTGGTGTAATTTCAACATGATTACTGAGGGACTGTGTTTTCTTTCTAAGTCAAGTTTCCATCTGAAAGTGAACAAATAAAAAACTACTTTATAGGTTATGAAAAGGTTTTTGTTAGGCTGAACAAATTCCCTTAAAAGATTTAAGCCTAGAGCGTTTGAAAAATGTTTAAAAATGCTTTAGAGAAATGTTCACATAAGCCTGTGATTAAGAGTTAGAAAATGGATGTCTGGGAGAGATAGCTCTGTGGGGAAGAGCATTAACTGTGAAAGCACGAGGGCCTGAGTTCAGATGCCCAGCAGCTACTTAGAGAGACACACTTGGCTGCAGCAGCCTGTAACCTCAGCACCGGGGAGATGAGCTCGAGATAGTGAGATCTCGGTCAGCCACCCTAGCCAAAAGGCAAGCTTCTAGCTCAGTGACAGATACCGTGTCAAACCAACAAGGTTGGCAGTGCGAGAGGACCACACCTAGCATCTTGCTCTAGCCTCCACATGCTCTGCACACTCCCATGCACATATCCCACACAGAGAGACACACTGTGTGCGCACACACTGATCATTTACTAGAAGATAACATTTGATTTTCTCATCGTCTCTTTAAAACCTCTCACTCTTCAACCACTACCACTGTCTAATCTCCACAAGAAGACCAACAGAGACAATTCAGCAGAGCCCAGAGGGGCCTGTGGAGTCTGAGGCACCAACCAAGGACAATGCATGGACCAGACCTAGGTCCTCCATACATATGTAACCGATGGGCAGCTTAGGCTTCATGTGGGTTTCCTAGTAAGGGAAGCGTGGGGTATCACTGACATGGACTATGTTACCTGCTTTTTTATCACTTCCCTCTGATGGGACTGCCTTACAAGAGCACAGGGTCAGAAGAAAACACAGTCCTCACGTGACTAGGTGAGCTGGGGTGTCTCAGTAGGGGGCTCCCCCATTTTGAGGAATAGGGAAGGGGAGATGTGGGAGGGAGGGTGAGGCCGGGTGGAGAGAAGGGAGGAGCCTATGACCAAGTTGAAAATTGAATTAAAAAAAAAAAAAAACTAAATGTTTTAGAAGCAAATTAAGACAATGTTTAACATTGATCAGAAAGACTGCATTTCTTTGATCATAGTGTATAAAGGATGCACATTATTTATGAAACTCAGAATCAAAATAAATAAATCAATATTAAAAGGTTATACACCAGCAATATTTAAGGCCAAAAATACTTTACATGTATACATACATATACTTACAGTTTAGACGGAATAGGACAGGTGTTAGTGTACAGATGTTTCTGCTTGTTTGCTGTGTGTGCAGTGTAAGCATCAGATGGACTAAAAACATGGAAAATAGCCAATACCCAAACAAAAGAAATACCAAAATCAGGACATCTCTCAGAGTCATGAGATTATGTTCCTACTAAAATACCTTTCTGAGAGTTTTATATCTCAGATGCATATATTTCAGATGTAGGATGGCAGAAAGCCAAATTCATGGGATGTAACAGACCTTAGCTTCTGGAGGCATTAGTTGATATTTTCGTATGAGTGAGAGGTTTAGAGAGCATTTCTAGAGAAAGCTTCTTGCGTGTCTATTTCAGTAGTCATTTGAAGCAGATATTAGAAGAGAAATAAACACCCTCCCCACAAAGAGTAATGTGTATACAGGGAACAAAACCCACAATGAAAGCAACGACTGTTCTCAGAGCTGTCAAATTGAACTCTCCACCCACACTCGAAGTACACAGTCTTCTTCCACCGAAGGAATCTATACACAGAAGATCTTGCCACGGGCCTGCTGTCTACCGAGGCAGCTGAAGGAAGGAAAGCCAAGCAACTTTCAGGAGTGTTTATGGTTATAAGTACAACTTTTAACTTCTAAAACTCTTTAAATTTCTCCTGCTTGTAAGCTCTTCACTGAGAGATTTGCTGATAGAAGAGGAGCTTGAGACGTGCAGAAAATACAGAGCAGGAAGGCTCAGGCTTCCTAGCTTGTGTTTATTCACTTGCTTTTTTCACAAGCCATCGAAAGCATTCTTCCAACAATGATAATGTTACTGGGTTTCCCACATCATGGGCTTTTATGAGATGCCTAATGCCATCATCAGTTCGCTCATAAATCACAATCTTTGCTCAGAGTCAAGAGATCATTTGTATATTTATTAAAATTAATAAAATGTAACAGAAAATTAATAAAATGTTCTTAGAAGGTGTGATCCTAATGAGACTAGAGAATAAGTGGAACTACCTAAACTTGACTATAAGTAGTATAAAAATAATTAGGTTATCTGTCTTATCCAAAGTCTAGATATCAATCCTAAACCAAAAAGAAAAATACTTATTGAAAGGGCTGAGTTATTTCTGAGGATCCAAAGGAAACTTGAGCTCATCCTTAAAAATAGATGAAAACCAGCACAGAGTAATGCATTTTCAAAGACCTAGCATACTCTAAGGTGTCTAATGGAAGGGGCCTGGGCATGATCCTGGAAATAACACAACAGATCCAAATGATCTTTAGCACGTCTTGGTCAGCAGCTATCTTCCTAGAATCCCAGCTAGCCTCTCAGGACAACTCTCCTTTCAGATCCATATCATAAAACTGACATTTAAAATTATTGCTACAATGCAAGGAATGTCAACAAAAAAAGCAAAGAACAATCCCAGTGCTGACAGCAGGTTGTCTAAACTGCATGAATAGCAGCTTCTCATAGATAGGGTATACATTCTATCCAAGAGAGTCTAACCATTGCTTTCAACAACCCCCGAAGAATCCTTGGAATTAACCCATTTTAATATCTTAGTCACAGGGAATGACATGGGGATTATGGTTTAGAAGATCCAGTACATCCTTAGAGTTCAACTTAATGATTTTGAAAACAACTTCATATTAGGAAGTTCAGAGCAGAAGGGATAAATTCTCCACTGATTTTTCCTGCTTTTACTTAATAAACTTCTGAGTTATGTTATATAATTTCTGGTCTTGTTGATTTTTTAGAGTTCATTCCCAAAGAGAACAAATGATAGAAACTTGGGCAAATTTTTAATGTCTTTTTAAAATTTTTTTCTTTTATTCAAAGTAGATTCTTTCCTCATATAGTACAGCCTGATTATAGATCACCCTCTCTCTAGTTCTCCCAGTTCCTTCACACCTCCCCTTCCCTGTAGATTTGCTCACTTTCTGTCTCTCACTAGAAAAAGAACAGGATCCTATGAGATAACAACAAAACATGACAAAAATAAAATATAATAGTATGAAGCAAAAACTATCATACAGAAGTTGGACACATCAAGCCAACAGGAGAAGGAGAGTCTCAAGAGCAGGCACAAGAGTCAGAGATGCACTTGCTCTCACAGACAGGAGTCCCATAGTTATAATGCAAACATAGAGGAGCCGGTGCAGGCCTGTAGAGGCCCTGTACATGCTGCTTCATTCTCTGTGAGCTTGTCCACACCTTGTTGAGTTGACTGTCTTCCATCTCTTGTATTCTGTTGGTGACACGTATTTCCTGTTCTTGCTCCTAGAATTCCCTCAGTTTGTGTTTTCTTTATCATTTCTATTTGCATTTTCAGGTCTTGAACCATTCTATTCATTTCCTTCACCTGTTTGTATATTCTTGTAGTTCTTTAGGAAATGTATTCATTTCCTAGTTAACAGCCTCTATCACCTGTGTAAGATTGAATTTAAGGTCATCTTCTTATATTTTGGCTGCTTTTGGATATCCAGGGCTTGCTGTAGTGGGAGAGCTGGGTTTGGTGGTGCCCTATTTCCCTGTCTTTTACTGATCATGTTCTTAAGCTGGCCTTTAGCCATCTGGTCATTTCTGCTGTTGGATGGATGTCCCTGATGTGAGCAGGACTTCCCAGGGAGGCAGCCAGAGCCTTGAGCCTGACAATGGAGCTCGGGAACAGCCTGCTGCTCATCTCTACTGGCTGTGACCAAGGTGGACTTTAAAATGTATCAATTTCTTCTGACATATTTTCCATGCCTGAGACTCTCTTTTCATCTCTTGTATTCTGTTGGTTAAGTTTGCCTTTGTAGTTCCTGTTTGAATACCAATCTTTTTGTTTTCAGAATTCCTTCAGTTTGGATTTTCTTTATTGATTCCATTTCCAATTACAGGTATTTAACAGTTTTATTTATTTCCTCGTACTGTTTGTGTTTTCCTGGATTTCTTTAAGTGACTGAGTCATTTTATCTTTAAGGACCTCTATTATATTCCTAAAGGCTGTTTTTAAAGTATTTTTCTTGTGCTCCAACTACGTTGGAATATTGAGGGCCTGCGATGGTAACCGAGAACCAGAGACTAGATAGCCTAAAGATCCAGGGCAAAATCAAGCACTACTGGTCTTTAAAAAGAACATATTATTAAAAGGACCCTTTATGATCCTCTGCTATGCTTGTAGATCAGCACTTTATCTCATCCTCCTCAGAGGCTTCCTTCATCAGCAGATGAGAACTGATGCAGAAACCCACAGCCAGACATTATATAGAGAGACTGTCTAAGTGGGACATCTCCATTAAATCTCTCCTCTCGGAACTCAGGGAACCTCATGGAAGAGGAGACAGAAAGACTGTAAGAGCCAGATGATACATCAGGAGAACAAGGCCTTCTCCATCAACTAAGCAAGACACATAGGAGCTCACAGAGACTAAAGCCGCAAGCATGGGGCCTGCCTGAGTCTGCATGAAGTACTCTGAGTATTTATTATAACTACTAGCTTAGCATTTTATGGGGCTCCTCGCTGTGAGAACAAGTGGGTCTCTGGCTCCTGTGTCTGCTCTTGGGATTCTTTTCCTCTTATTGGTTTGCTGAGTCCAACTTCTATATGATAGTTTTGCCTCATCTTACTATATCTTATTTTGTCATGTTTGGTTGTTACCTTTAGAAGCCTGTTCTTTTCTAATGAGACAGAAAGGGAGTGGGTGAGGACCTGGGAGGACAAGAAGGAGGGAAAACCATAATCAGGTTATTCTATGAAAAGAGAATTTGTTTTCTTTTTGTTGTTGTTGTTTAGTTGATTTATTTATTTTACATCCCGACTGCAGTTTCCCTTCCCTCTTCTCCTCCTGGTCTCTCCCTGCCTCCCTTCTTCCCTGCCCCACCCTCTCTTCCTCTGTTTCTCTTCAGGAAAGAGCAGGCAGGTCTCCCATCGATATCAGCCAGGCCCGGCATGTCAAGTTGCAGTAATAATCGGCGCATCCTCCCCTATTAAGGCTGGAAGAGAGAATGCAGTAGGAGGAAGGGCTCCCCAAACAGTAAACAGAGACAGCCACTGATTCTGCTGTTAGGAGTCCCACATAAAGATCAAAATATACAGCTGTAACATATGTGCAGAGGGCTTTGGTCAGACCCACGCAGGCTCCCTGGTTGTCTCTTCAGTCTCTGTGAGCCCCTATGGGCCCAACTTAGTTGACTCTGTGGGGTTTTCTGTGATGTCTTGACCCCTCTGGCTCCTCCACTCTTCCACAGGATTCTCTAAGTTCCACCTAATGTTTGGCTGTGGGTCTCTGAATCTGTTTCCATCAGCTGCTGGGTGAAGCCTCTCTGATGATGACTGGACTAGACAGCAATCTACAGTCTATAAGTATAGCAAAATAACATTAGGAATCATTTCATTGACTTTTTTATTTTTGGACATTTGTGGGTTTTTTTTTCTTTAAGTCATGTCTAGATTATATACATTTTAAACTATTCTTTCTTATTGTTGTTCTTTGAAAATGCTATTACCTTTTTTTTCCATGGCTCAATTTTTTTTATTAATTACACTTTATTCACTTTGTATCCCCCCATAAGCCCCTCCCTCCTCCCCTCCCAATCCCACCCTCCCTCCCTCTTCTTCACGCATGCCCCTCCCCAAGTCCACTGATAGGGGAGGTCCTCCTCTCCTTCCTTCTGATCTTAGTCTATTAGATCTCATCAGGAGTGGCTGCATTGTCATCTTCTGTGGCCTGGGAAGGCTGCTCACCCCTCAGGGGGAGGTGATCAAAGAGCAGGCCAATCAGATTATGTCAGAGGCAGTCCCTCTTCCCATTACTATGGAACCCACTTGGACACTGAACTGCCATGGGCTACATCTGTGCAGGGATTCTAGGTTATCTAAGATCAGGAGAGGACAGGAACTCCACAAGGAGAGCAACAGATCCAGAAAATTTGAACACAGGGGTCTTCCCAGAGACTCATATTCCAACCAAGTACTATGCATGGAGATAACCATGGCTCAATTTTTAATACACCCTCACACCAGGGGCCACTCTGAGTACTTGCAGTCCTATATGAACAGCTCTACCTTAAACCTGTCGATAAGGTTCGACGTCTTCCTTAACACTACACATACAAGATCTTATCCCTTAATTCATCATGTATCTGCTGCATAATTGCTTTTCATCAAGTACTTCTTTACAGATGAGTTAGGCTGCCACCGGGAAAATCAACTGAACACAAGCTACATTTGCTTCAGTTACTTCTCCTCTTTAGCTGTTCTGACTTTGCCAAACTTCTACGAGCATATCTTTGACCTTTTCCCCAAACATTTCTTCTAGAATATGAAACAGGACTGTGAAAATGTTTTCGTGTCCACACATCTTTCATAAGCGAGTGACATTTAGAGCTTTACACTTTGAGAAGTCTTTCGTTACACCCAGTGATATCAGCCAGGCTCCCCTCTGACATCAGTGAGTTAACTCCAGTTCATTGCTGCATGCCTGGACCAGCCCATGGGAACTAAGGACTGAAAATACCGTAGGCATTTTGGGTCAGAGCAAGTACACAGAGCCAAAGGTTAAGACTGGTTAACATAATCTGCATCCCAGTCCATGAATTAAGGCCGGCCTCAGTTCAGTTGGGGTTTCCTTTATTGAACCCTGGAGGAGAAGGTTTAGTGTGGCAAACTCTTCACTGCTACTTTTCAGAGCAGCCAGACTCCAGTTTGTAGTTCTTGTGAAAACAATGCTTTAATAAGATGCCCTAAGCTTCCCTTCTAACTATTCTTCACATAAAGGTAAACTAGCATTTAATTTTGAATATACAGTTCTAGTTGGAAAATATAAAATTTCCATTATCATTGGGAAAAATCTTGTCCATTTTTGTGAGTGAATTACTTAATTTGTAAGTTTAATATTTGGATACAAGAATTTTTAATTTAAAAAAAGTGTCCCTACACAGATGTAGCAGATGCTTCATGTGGGCTCCCTAGTAAGGGGGATGAGGACTGTCTCTGACTGGGACTCGGTTGTCTGCTTTTTGATCAGTTGATCCTGGCGGGACTGCCTCGCCAGGCCACAGGGGAAGAGGACGAACTCAGTCCTGAGGAGACTTGCTGAGCTGGGGTGGGTGGATAGGGAGGCTCTCCCCCTTTCTGAGGAATAGGGAAGGGGGCAGGGGGAAAGAGGGAGAGAGGTGGGACACAAAGAAGAGGAGGGAGGGCACGGAGAGAAAGTAAAAAAATAAATGAATTTTTTAAAAAATCTACCAAATATAAAACATAAAAAAATATGTGATAGTTTTAGTCTCCACATATTAGTCCGTCTCATTGTCCTCCCAGTTTCCATTGCTCATTACCTGGGGATCTCACAGATTTTTTGGGTACATTTGCTAAAATTACTGAGAAGATCAGGTTTCCCAAGGGCGATTTCATATGTGCTAAGTCTTGTTGACTCTGATCGACCTTGCTGCGTGTCTGATACTCTCTCCAGAATTTTCCTTTCCAATTTCACGTCACATGTGATCCATCAACCTCCGTTGCTTCCTCAAAGCCTCCTCCCTCCCCCCAAATTTGTCTGGTTTCATTAACTCTGCCTGCACTCACACCCAAATAACGACACATAGATTCAAACTTTTTGTTCGTGTCTTTTTAGCATTTGTACTATTTATATCAGTATTTCTCAACCTGTGGGTTGTGACACCTTGGGGTCCTGTACCAGATATGTACATTACAATTCATAGCAGTCGCAAAATTACACTTATAAAGTAACAACGAAATAATTTTGTGGTTGGGGTCACCACAGCATAAGGAGCTGCATTGAATATAATACGGTTATTAAATGTAATGCTGCAGCATTAGGAAGGTTGGGAGCCACTGACTTGTGTGTTTCAGTCTCTCGTTATTATTAGAAGACTGAATCTAATTTTTTGTCTCTAGCTTTAATTTTTTAATTTCATTATACCTTCATGGTATTTATACTTCCTGTTGTTTCTTAAAATTATGTTTATTTATTTTTGTGTGCATGTGTGGAGGTCAGAAGGCAACTATGGGAGTTCATTCTCTCCCTCCCCAGCATGGGTCCTAGGGGTCAACTCAGGTTGCCGGGTCTGCAGCAAGCCCACTTACCCTCCGAGTATCTGGCTGGCTAGTCATTCATTCATTCCTTTTGAATAAGAGGGTTCTTTATAGTTCTTCAAGGTGACTAACTCATGTCAATTTTTATGGCCTTTCACCTTTTCCTGGTGCTAGCTCTGGCTGCAACTAGCACGTTTCCTTCAGATTTTATGTTTTAAGATCCCAAGAGAAATTTGATCAGTCCAACTCCCTGCCTGGCATCAACACAGCACATCATAAATCTATCCCAGTTTGTAAGGCAGACGTTCTGATGTTCGGTGGACTGTAGATGTCGAAGTCATTATGAAATTAAATTATGCCAGTGTGCATCCAGAGAAATATTACAAACAATGGAAACTCTGAAACTTCGGAGGAAAGGGTATATTTGTTTAATTTGCTAGTTTTTCTTCATGGCAACAACAACAACAAAAAAAATAGGGTTTTTAATAGATTTCTGGCATCTATTCATCTAAATATTTTTATATATTATTTAATGATTATGTACCAAGTACTATTCTATATGTCAGAAGTTATAAGACTATAGAACCAAACTGTCTGCCTTTCTGAAGCTTTTGTGTTGTGGAGAAAGACAACAACAACAACAAAAAACCTAATAAAATAGATGTGCAAAGTGCTATGATTGTGGTGCTGATAAATGTTATGACAAAGAATAAGGCAAATTAAAAGGCCAGAAAACCACAGTGTTTGTCCAGAGTTTGGATGGGTGTTGTTTTTATGTCTTGCAGTCAAGGTTGTGGTTTTTGAAAAGATGCCATTTGAATAGACACGTCACAAACGCCCATTCGGCCAGCTACCCCGGCTAGTCTCACAGGAGTTTCTCTATACTGGGCTTTAAATAAACCAAAGACAGTGAGGAGTCAGCACTGTTTATGGTCCTCTTTTAGCTTTATATTAATGAGGAAAGAGAATATTGGGAAGATAGTCTCCCTTTCAGTCAATAATGCATTCCTTTCCGAAGCCCAAGAAGATTGAGGTGTTAGTGTCAGGAACTGGAGGACTGGAGGACGTGACTAGGACATGGGGGAGGTTGGGATGAATAGTCTTAGGACACAGACAGGCTCTAGAAAGATCCTTGCTTTTTCCCATTAACCCAGCACACAGCATGATGGCAATGATCTAGAAACCAAGTTTGCTGGGACCTTGATCTTGGTAACTCTAAGGAGCAATAGATAAGGGACAGTCTAAAGTCCACGTGCTATTTAAGCCGTTCTGTTTCAGCAGTCTTTAAATAGGTGAAACATCTTCTCATGCATAATTCACAAATCTAAACAGCAGTAGTCCCTGTAAAGTGCATGGCAGGATGATGGTGATAAGTTATTATTATTCTACACATAATTTATTTGTTTGGTCACATAATAAGCACATCAAGTGTTCTCAGTTGCCTTGGCTTTGCTTTGAATATATTTTCAATTTGGCCACAATAACACTGTTGCTAAGCAACAGAAGAGGAGAGTCTTTCAAAATGTATATCCATGAATTCCCCTCAAGAGAGGAAAAGGCGGGATTTTCTGCCATTATTAGGGAGGGAAGGGGGGGGTAGATTGGCTTTTTTGCAGCTGTGTTCTGGTATTCAAGGCCACACCTGGACAGGGTGACCCTCCTCTGATTATAAGCCCTTGGCAAATAGGAAAAGTTGCTGCCTGAAAAAGCAAACTAGGTCTTTAGGGATTCCTTGGGGCTATTTCAGTCTCTAACAGATGCACTAGTTTAAGCTTAATATTCTTAAAATAACCCAGAGCATGGAGAAGTACCATGTCTTTTCTTGTGGAAAATTCTCACAGTAAAATTTAGTTTTAAAAATGTGTTTAGATACAGGAATATGCCATCTACAAACGTCTATTCAGTCTCTTCATTTTTACCCTAACTGTAATCATTTTTTGCCTGAAGGTATGCTGTGAGTATGATATTTGTTCATTCTACTCAGAAGAAAGGTTGACTATAGAATTTTAAACATTCACAGACTCAATACAGGATATACATGGTAAAATCTGCGGCATTTACATCTAAGATATGCCCTGAGGGGAAACACATGTATCATTATAACACACACGCGCACACACACACACACACACACACACACACACACACACACACTGTCTTGGCTTTCTTAACATTAGTTGCAGTACAGTAGTAAAATGTTTTCCTTATTTTATCATTTATACAAATCTTGTAATATTGTTGTGTGGTATTAGTGTTTAACATCAGCAAGATAAAGTGTGAGAGCATATGAACTAATTAATGTTTTCCTTATTTTATCATTTACACAAATCTGGTAATATTGTTATGTAGTATCAATGTTTAACATCAATAAGATAAAATATGAATCTGTAAGCTAACTTTCTTCCAGAAATATTTATGCTCTTTGAATGACGTTTACACATTTTGTCAAAAATCTTCTGGTAACAAGGAGTAACAAAATGTATCTAATGGCAACAACTTTTAAACAGATTTAAGTTATGAGAAAAGTTTTTATGTTCAGTGGTCATGCCAGGAACTGTCATTTGTATAGTGATTCCCATGAGAAAAAATGCATATACACAAACATTAAAAGCCACCTACGGAAATAGTTATACTGTCAGTAGCCAATTTTTCTCTTGTAGAGGTATTTTGATGTTTATAAATGTATAAGAAACTATTAGTCATAATTCAAAGAAAATAACAAAATCCTGTCGTTGTAAGATCTAGATAAACCCTAAGGACATTACACTAAGGGGAATAAACCAAATGCCGAGTACTGATGGCGCCTAAGGGTGTAATTTCAAAATGTTGAACTCATAAAAGGAGACTAGGAAGGTAAAGCGAATCCCGGGCGCAGGGACGTGAGCAGATAGTGCAGAAGCAGTCACAGGGCACAACTTTGAGCTGTGTAATACGTTCTGGAAATCTAACACACCAGACAGTGACTGCCGATAATAATGCTGTGTCATAAACTTGAATTTATGGAGAGCTTTCTACGATTTATAAAATCCCATTATTTCTTTGTCAGCGTGTATTATTTTAAGTTGAAAACAATCTTGGTAGGAAAGTTAGGTATGTGACTTAGACACAGATTTTGTCACTTAATAAGACACCAAATCTTTAGGAATAAAATTTAATCTCTCTCAATCTAGCTGAAACCATCGAATGTTTAAACAGGTCACTACTTAATTAAAAAGAGGTTTGTTTATTTCAGGCTGCTCACTCTATCCCTGATTTCAGTTTTGTCTGAAGCAATTTGCTGTCTCTTGTGACTGGTGATAAAAACTCCACTGAGTCTTCAAATCAAAGAAGGCCCATAACCAGCCACAGATATGCATGCCACGCCTCTCAACGGTACAACTTCACACTGGCAATGGTTTCCGTCCGGAACTATGAGGGTAACGGTAGCCTTTGCGGGAGCCGCATGTTTGAGAATAGTAATCAAACCACAGCTTCCAACTTAGATAATCCCATGACAGTCACACATAAATCATGTGAGTAGAAAAGACATCTCTCTGGTTGGATGACTGATTAGCAAGACTGTTGCCCTGAGCCATGCCGCAGAGCAGGAGAGATGGAGGGCCTGAGCCATGCACCTTTATTGAGTGACTCAAGCTCCATCTTTTCCTTTAAACCCATGGTTTCTACATATGTAGACTATAAATTGTGCCATTTCTATAGAAACTATATGTTGAACAGAAAAGTCTTGAAAATAAGGGAATTCATTAGGTGTTTAAATCTGGACATCGCTTAAGAAGTTTGATCTCGCTTTGTCAATGACCCCCCTCATTTATGGAAGCTCTTGAATTTGGTAGTGGGATCTGGTGACAAACAAGGGTTAGAAGTTGATCAGCAGTGATGAGCAACTTGAAAAATGTAAGAAAATGACTATGAGTTTCACGTTTTTAAATGAAGGGAGCATGTGCAATTTTACAGCACAATTTATAAAATTGAAATTTCAGGCATTTATGAGAATTTTCTGCTCAGTAGAAAAGGTGCCATAGGAGACGAGGCTGGCAGAGAAATGTAGTAATAGTGAGAGCCCAGCAACGGTCGGTAAGCACCTGAGGGCAGCCATCACAGTGATAGCTATTGTTAATACTATTCACCGTATTCCCAACAGTGAAATCCTGGGCCCACACTGGGCTCTCCTTTCTCCCATGGGACATCTATACATTTCATATATATGTTCCTGCTCTACAGTGTCTGCTGTCATGCCACTATGGCTGGATCTCTTTCTTCACTATCTACTTTCAAGCTTATCCATATTTCTAATCTTTTTCCTTGTGGAGTTCATTTATTGGTTATTCGTGTATATGACGTGTGTGTGTCAGGGCATGCATTTTCCATACTGCACGTATTGAGACCACAGGACAACTTCCTGGGGTTACTCCTCTCCTTATGTCTTTGCATGGTTACAGGGCTCAAAATTAGCTCATGAGGCTCACACTAAAAGTGCTTTACTCACTGAATGAACTTTCCTGCTTAACCTTTCCTTTGAATAGTCTAAGTACTGACCAAACAAGAGGATCACTGCCTTAAGCTTCACCCTTTAAAGAAATATGGCCCTGGCCCTCTGTGCGCCAAATCCTCAAGAGTGAGAAATCTGAGACTCGGAAAAAAAGGGCTCATCCAGTCCTGTGTCTGCATCCTTCAGGGTTGTCTCCAAGTACCCAGAAACCCCCAGGGGGTTGGGTGGGAATTTAGAGACTGTGTTATGGTGAAATGTTCTTTGTTTTATAGATGTTACGGGGATGGATAGCGGTGGTAATGGAAGAAGTTCTTTGCTGAAAACGTAAGAACTGCAAGAGGAAAGGGAAGACACAGTCCCCACGCCTGCACTTACACTTTCTCTATATGCACAAATATTAGAGAATGTCTTCCTGGGAAAAACAGTCATTCCCTAATTAGTCTGTCTCTCTATTCTTTTGCCAAACAAGCCTGTCTCTGTTTAACACTTTCAAGTAGTTTTCCATTAGCTACAGAACATCTAGTCTTCTTGGCAAGACACAAGACTTCACAGTAGGCGTCAGCTTCAGCTTTTGGCCCTACCTCAATCTCGATCTCAAGAAACTTCCATCCCATTTCTCTTGAGCGTCTTGCGATTGTTTTACACATCATGTTTGTTCACTTACTTGTGTAAAAAGGAATGTTTACCTTCTCTCTAGAGTTTCTTTCTCATCTTTTCACCTTTCAGAATATACCCACTTATTTATCTATTTATTTAAATTTATCTATCTATCTATCTATCTATCTATCTATCTATCTATCTATCTATTTAAATCTGCCGGATTTTCTGAACTTGGTGTTTGCCAAGTTCCAATGGATGTGTAGGTTCCTACATCCATTTTATCTCCCATTATAATATTTTAAATAGTGGATTCTACTTCTTTTTTTCTAGCTTCTGTTTTCTTTGCCAAGAACATCCTTCTTCTCAATAAACATAGAATATGCCGGACATGGCAGCTCATGCCTTTAACCCAGCACTTGCGGGGCAGAAGCTGGCAGATAGTTAGTCTGTTACTTGCAGGCCAGCTTGGTCATAGGGAGTCCCAAGACTGTCAGGGCTACATAGAGAGACACTGTCTCAAAACAAGCAAAACAAAACAATTTAAGAGTATATTTAACACCACAATGTCTGAATGTCACAAAAATTACAAGTGGTTATAATTTAGTTCTTCAATATTCCTCACTGTTTACAATTGACATTTGGCACATATGTGAAAGTAATAAGAGAAGAGGGTTTTTTCTGTTTGTGTGTGCTCATGTATGTGTGTGTAGACCAGAGGCTGACGTCATGCGTTTCCTTATTCACTTTCCACTTTATGTATCAAAGGTGTGGTCCTTCACTTGAATCCAGAACTTGCTCAGGTTAGCTACACAGCTTGCTCTAGGGGCCCCCTGTCCCTGCCTCCCAGTACATCGTCTCTACATGGGTGCTCATGGACCCAAACTCTGGTTCTCATTCGTGTGGGAGGAGTGCTTAACCATGAGCCCTCTGCCCAACTCCATGAATGAGTGCTCAGTAAAGAGGCTTTTCATGTTGCTTTGGAAGATTGCACACTCTCCTCTAGATATCTGTACCAAAATTAGCATCTATGCTTAATTAAACTGAGATTTTATAAGCTTTTCTGTTCTGTAGTCCCTAAATAAAAAAATATTTTTATTATGAGATGGAAGCAGCAAAATTTACCAGCAGCAACATATTTTTATGTACCTTCTGCAATTATATGTAATTGCATTAGACTTCCTGCAAGTTCTTAATAATAATAATAATAATAATAATAATAATAATAATAATAATTTAAATAGGTTGTAACTTCACAAAAATAGTTAAAGAAAAAGCATGCAAGAAAACAATTATAAAATCACATTAATCTGCTTTATAGAGTTTAAACATTCTTGAAATCTAAACAACGCCTGTGAACTGAATCAGGGTAGGTACCAAATACTTTACATATGGTATTTTACTCTGTGACTTATTCACTAGTACTTAGGAAGTAGTTATCATGCAGCCATTTAGACGCGGTTACGGGGGCATTAGCTTGTTCAGTCACATGATAGTCCTGGAACCCTTACTGAGCAGTGTTTCATGTGGTTGCTCTTGTCCATGGCACCACGGACCCGAGACTGCCCATCGGGGTAGTGTCAGCAAGCTGCAGAGGATGTTGTGAGTGCTACAAACTGGTTAGTGGGCTCTGACTATCTGTGAGACACGGGATTTTACAAGACAGATCATTTTCTCCGAGCGCTTTCAGCAGTATATCTTAAAATAGCAATAGAGCGAAAGCACCAGAAAAGCGCCACAGACTTCCTGAGGATTAAGGACTGGCTAAAATTAAAGGCCGGTGCTTTGAACTGCTGCTCTTCATCAAAGACAAATCCCCAGGAAATACCTTGTTTTCTCATCATCTAATGAAAGTAAAGTCCCTCACTTGACCGACAGCCTCCTTAGGCTCTTGTTATTAATCCACTGGCCTCGGTAGTAAGTGGCGTTTTTCTGTTGTCAATGCACTTTCCCTGCTCCCAAATGCAGATCCATTTGCGAGAGGAGGTGTAATGCCAAATCACTTTACAAAATAAGTGTATTAACTTATTCCTTAATTGTGGAACCCATTTAAAATAATACTTTTAATCTTGCCTCTTTCCGTGCTATCGCTGACACGCTGGCCTTATCTAACGACGGCGTCATTTTGCAACGAGAGAGCGTCTCAGACACCATCTTTTCCTGTTACTGTGACACAGAGCTAACGAAGGGCAGCCACGGCAATTTATATTTTTGGAAAATGAAAACCCTGACAACTACCGAGTGATTTGCTCTTATCCGACCACTGACACTGCCATGTCTAACGCCTGGGGAACTCAGGAAATGGTGTTTTTCTTCTGGTCTCTCCCTGCTGCTGAATTTCCTTTTAGCCTTTCCAGGGCGAGGCCATCTTCAAGTTGTTGCTTCCTTTGCAGCATGCCTCTTGCAAGAAACGCAAACGCAGCAGGGGCCCGCACAGGCGCTCAGGGCTTACCAGCTGCTCTCCCTGAGGGTAATCCCTTCCCCTGAGTCCTGGGAGGGGATGGGTCACGAGGAAGCGCTCAGGAAACGGGGGAAGCTGCATCCCGGGAGTGCGCTGGCCCATCCCGGTCACGTTGGTCTGCTCTGGCCTTCCCGGGGCAGCAGGCTTCCTCCGATTCATGCCCCGGTAAGTGGCCACAGCTCAGATAGGAGTGGTCCTCCTAGGCTTCAACCTCCTCTTCTAGGAAAATGTTTCCATCATTCACCACTTCCTGCAATTGTCCCTCAAGCTGAAAAAGCCTTGCCTGGCTGGGAAAAGGCGGGATTTTGGAACTCTCTTTTTCCTGTCTATCACCTGAATGAAAGCCAGAGGGAGGGGAACGGGACACAGCACCCCGCGGCATATCCACTGAAAAAATGGAATTTTACAAAGTTTTAGAAACTTCCAGTTAATCCCCGAGTGATTGCTTCCATTTTCACAGTCACAGAGCTAAATAGGAACTGTTAATTTTTTTTCTACTGTTGAATTTTGCATTTTTCTCAAAAAGTTTTCTTTTTAAATGTCCACAGCACTTTCTTGTTCGTTATGACTGGAGTGCATCATTAAAATGATTTAAACAGAGACACAGAGGACTCCTCAGTCTTCTGGGAGTCTCGTTGCCAAGCGAAAGCCCAGCGATGGCCACCCGGCTTCCGGCCCACAGGGCGCAGAGCAGATAAGACCGCAGAGCCTTGCCTAGCCCTCTGGACACACTGTTCCTCCGACCGTATTGGCTGATGAAACGGAACTTTTCGCTTTTTTAAACTATCTGGTTTATAAATGCTTTCAAGTAATCTGCAACGTCCAGCCTGCTGTGTAGACGACTTTCAGATGTCTGCGTGCAGTTCCTATGAGGAAACTACATCACCACGCTTCCTAAGATAACAAGAGTCCTGTCTCCATCAGGCTAACGAGTCTGTGAGTCAAGGAATCCGGATGAGACGCAAACGAGTAGCGCCCATGCTTTCTTCAGCTACAAAGCCGATGATGACCTCACGCGGTTTTTTGTTGATCACTATGGCAAGCGAGGATTCTGAAGAAAAAATCCTTTCTAAAAGTTTTCAAGAGCAATGTCCATGTGCATGTAAAACTTTGAAGTTATGAGCATACTTTCAAGGCATCCACAATAGGCGACCCTGAAAATTGTCTCATTACTTCATGAATTTTCAAGAGCTTTTATGACTCCTTTGAAGGTATCAGGAGAAAAACCTTCCCTCTTGGTTTGTCATCTACCTAGTGTTAAGTAAATTAGGTTAAAAGTTCAATAATGCAAAAATATTAAATATAACTCAAGTTGCCATCCTTTAGTTAAATATCAAAACAAAACTAACACATACTTTACAAAAGTATTTACATGTTTGGCTTTTTATAATTCCTCTCCCCACTGTTGATGTTTCTGAAAAGCGTTATAGGAAAGGAAATGTCATTGGTCATTTTGCTTATTTCTTTTCTTTCTTTGCAAATAAGACGCTTTCCAGAGAGCATGTTTGCTCTGCCATTCTGAAGGTGGGGAGTGTGACAGCCACTCTGTGCTTCTGTTCTTCAGTGGTCACTTCATGGAAGTCTCTTTAGCCACCAAGAACACACTGCAGAGCAGACCTAAACTGCTGTCCTTGCTCTTCCACGGGGCTCCGTGCAGCTGGCCAGCAGGGCGCAGTGTCTTTCCTGACTCCGGCTTTATTTTTCAGGATATTTCCTGGCTTCATTGTGATCACTTTTTCATTGTCAGCCAGCTCTTGAGCCCTCGGGAACAGACATCCTCACAAACAAAATGACATTATGAGAAACAGACCCCAGAAATCGGCGCATCAGCAAAACAGATGGGATTTTGAAGGGGGGAAAAACTACTTTGGAAAGATTGGCATGACTCTACTGCATACAAAACGTAGCTCCTTCCCTGGAATCCAAAGCCCTGTGACTTAAAGTCACTTTAGTTAGATTACGTTGAAGGTGGGCCGACTGTTGCTGAGCCCACGGAAGGGATCTGCCTGTGTGATTGCTCCGCAGACCTCTGCATATCTGGGTATGAGTCTGTGCCTTCGAGCCTCAGAATCTCAGTAAATTTAAATGAATAAGAAATTCGTATAATTTGCTTCTTTTGTAAATATTGGACATTTAATTTTGACTAAAAGTTTTTGTAATTAATTTAAAATAACAATTGCTTACAGAATCCTGAAATTGATTATATCCCAGAATTGTGATCTAATGTCTTTGGAGAACTTGTAATGAACTTGGCCTTGGCACCGTATTAAACCAAACAGACAGCACACATCACTGTCCACTGTGAGCGGAGAAGGTCATTTTATCCTCACATTTTTAAAAGTGGAAGAACGGAAGGTTAAGGCACTTTGGCCTGACAGGCTGTCTTTTGGTCTACACCCTGGGCACCTCATTCTCCACGGCTGGTGGTCCTCATCACGTCCCTCTGTCTTACTCTCCAGCCATTACGTGTTCCTGGTGTGTGCATCTCAACTTCAGCTGCACGCTACGTGATCTGGAGCCGCAAGCAACGCCAAAGCTTTGCCCCATTGCTGTTGACTCGGACTTGCTCTCTATACTGAGGCGACCTGGCCTGGACATTAGCTTTTATAAACAAGTGCTGGCGATTATTTTGAATTGAATTCAAGATTTAAAAATTGTTGTTCTAGAGAGCAAGGTTACGAGATGAAAATCACAGCCCTTCTCTCCCTGAGGGGATTGTATTTGTTTCTTGTGACCAGCGTAACAAATTACTACAGACTGGGTGGCTTAAAATGACAGATTAATTTTCTCACAGCTCTGGAGGCCAGAGGTTTGGAATCAGGGTTACGGAAGGCCGTACCCTCTCAGGAGGATAGAACGGAAAATCCACTCTTTCTCTTCCAGCTCCAGGTGACTGGAGCAATCTCTGGCTTGTCTCCATGCATGTTACTGCATCTAGCAGTACACCTGATCAGCAATATAACTTCCCGTCTCGAGATCCTACTTTTCTCACATTTACACAGCCTTTCTTTTTTTTCCTCAAAAAAGTCACATTCATAGGCTCCTGGGATCAGCACCTGGTGTTCCTGGGTGGCCGTTATTCAGAATACTGTGAGGCGTTAAGCAGACAGAAGTCAGATATGGATGGAGATGCTTTAAAGCAGAGAGGCTGTCACGGTAATGTTTATGGCAGGTTCAGAGGTGTGACAGGGAAAAGCAGTGCTTTCCCAATATTCGTGCTAGATAGGTGTGGCATGCCTATGTTTACACGTGTGCACATCTGCAAGTGGATGTGGGACACATGCGAGCACACATACGGAGGTCAAGGGTCAATGCCATGTGTCTTCAGTTGTTCTTTGCCTTACGTTTTGGCTCTCATGATGGTGAACTTGGCCCACTGGGCTCTGACGGCTGAGCAGAGAGAGGTCCAGCCTGCCTCTGTTCCCCCAGTGCCTACATTATAGATGCGTGCCTCCATACCTGAACTTTTACCAGGCTTCTGGGATCCAAAGCCAGGTCTTTCTGACTTGTTCTCACTCTGTCACCAGGCGGGACTTGAACTAATTATCCTCCTGCCTCAGCTTCCACGACAGTCTTTCAAGCACAGTCTACTTCCTGCCCCTAAAAGATTAAACACTTATTTTAAAGCAGCGAACCTTAAATTTTGTTGTGGCTCAGGATAACTCGTGTTTAATGGGCTACTGACAGAGATGAAGACCACTCCGCTCATAGCTCCTCAGAAAGGCGTGATCTGGAGAGCAGGGTGACGGTATGCATGTGCGACACTCGTTATGACGTCTTTCTCTTCAGGGCAAGTGGTGTTTGAATTCTTGGCAGTTCTCTTTATCGCTTAATAATTTACAATCCTTAAGACATGGTAAGGTATGTTCTACTCCCTACCACGCAGAACCAACACAACAGAGTACACTATGGGGCTGTTCAGTTAAACCACATCGCTATGACAGAATATTAATTTTACTTTAAAAACAAAGGATAAAATAGTAGAAATTTAGGGTTTTCTAGACACAGAGCTAACGCCATTCAGAGCTGACAGTAAATACCCTTGATACAAGTATGAGTAATGGTTTCAGAGTCTTCCTACTTGTGACGTCCACCTAAGACTCAAGGGGGAAGAGGCCAGGCTTGGAGGGAAAGCCCAGCTCTGGCCTTTCCCACCAGTGTCCCAGAAGCAGCTTGTCGTTATCTGCACAGTGCAGGACCGTGCTGGGGATTAAAGCAGAGCACGTGGACTGTAGCATAGAGCCTCGCCTGGGAGTAATGTTTCTCCTCTGTGAAAATTACCATTTCTATTTACGTGTGTGTGTGTGTGTGTGTGTGTGTGTGTGTGTGTGTGTGTGTACCTGTGGCTGGCAGAACAGGAAACAGTGTTGGATTCCCTGGGGCTGGAGTTGCAGGAAGTTGTGAGTGACCCAGTGAGTGAGCTGAGAATTGAACTTGGGTCCACTGAAGAAAGGCGGGAACTGATATTTGCTGAGCCGTGTCTGCAGCCCTGGATTAGTACTTCTTCTCTTCTTCTTCCTCTTCTTCTTCTCCTCCTCCTCCTCCTCCTCCTCCTCTTCTTCTTCTTCTTCTTCAGTACTTGATTTATATTTACTGCTGACTGCTGTAGAGTCTAGACCCAAGCCTATGACAGAGCTGAACCTCCACCGAGCCAGCACAGTTCACTTCTCACTGTCACCTCCACGACTGCCCCTCATGACGTCCTTTGGGAGACAGCCGCTGGGAGAGCTTGGCAAGAGAAGGGAAATCCATGAGCTTCCCAGGCTTTGCCGGGCTGTCAGTCAGGGACTGACGTGTGGACTGAGGCTGGGCCCGCAGAAGTGTTTCTGTTCCCTGAGGAGAGTGGAGTCCGTTTGTTTTAATGAAACACTAACGTGAATTTAAGTGTGTGGCAGCACACACAGCCAACCTCAGCCCTTTCCGCTCTGCTGTACTCGCCTGCTAGTGAAGCATTTGAATGCACAGCCAGCCCAAGGCCACCCAGACTTCCAAGCCAGTGTCCTCTACAGACAGACGTCACATGCAGGACAGACACCCTTTCCAGAACATGGTCGTTCACCTTCGCACTGCGGTGAGCGTGCGGGCTGCATTCAGCAGGGGGTGTGGCTCCAGTCCGCTTTTCTTTTTCAGTGCTTCCTAGTCTCCAAACAGTGGAGATAAAGTCCTTGCTTCTTTTTACAGTTCTGAAATGAAGTGACTCTTGGGTTGACCCTGTACTAAGCAAACAGATGGTGACACACTGCACCAAGCTCTTAGATGTCTTCCCAGCTCCACGGGCTTGGGAGAGACTCATTGTACTTACACTTTGTGAGGTTTATAATTATTATTTTTGCAATGTGTGTGTGTGTGTGTGTGTGTGTGTGTGTGTGTGTGTGTGTAAATATCCAGAAGCTCCAAAGATATTTACTTTTTGCTGGAAATCTTGACATCTCACAGATCCTTAGGCTGCTAAGTGGGTACCAAGGAGGTTGAATTAATGCCAAAATGGCAATAATCAGGCATGACATGAGATGATCAGAAGAAATGGCATTCTCAGTTCTCAGTTTGACTTGTTCTCTATAGAAATCTCTAGTACTTGATATGTGTTCATATGGCTGAATTTTACCCATCTAGGTCTCATTCAACTTTTCACAGTCATCTTTGAACACCAAATTCAAGGTTAAACAAGAATCCAAACTTAGTCACAACCCCAGGCAGAAGACTGCAGTGTGCTCTCAACTTCCACACCCCCCAGAAGCAGATGTTCTACTCTGCAGTAAAATGGGTTTAATTAGCAAAATCAAATTCTCTAGGAAGCATCAAATTCATAATCGCACAAATGAATTTCACCCTGATCACAAAACATTTTATTTCCTGAGAATTACTGAAAAATCTTCTCAGGAAAAGTCAGACGGCCTGGCTTTATAAAATATGTCATTTTAGAGGCTTTTAGAAACTATCTATGGTTATACATTATATTTATATAATATTATAGATGCCTTTTGATATATTTCATTTTAACATTTAGTTTGGAAACATTGTAATTTACATTCCAAGTGTTTTAAGTACACGGGAAAAGTTCTATGTCCTGCTAAGCCTGTTAGGGCACTGTTAACCTTTACAGACTTCACGTCTCCTAAGACAGTGAAGGAGACATCAAACCCTACCTGGGAAGAAGGTGCAGATTCATGCGTGAGGCTATGACCTTGAAAGCTTACATGCAGTGATGTATTTTATGCAGACGTGTGTAGCATTAAACATGCTATGCATACATGTGTATGCGTGTACACACATGTGCTTGTATGTGTGGAGAACAGAGATCAGCATCGAGAGCCTATGTCTGTTGCTTTTTTTTTTCTGGCTCTTTCACTGAAACCCAATGTTTGCTGATTGTCTGGAACTCCCAGGATCCTTTGTTTCCACCTCTCTACACTTGGATTGCAGGCACCTGCTACATGTGTGCTCTTTACACGTGCACTGGGGGTCTAAACTCACCTCCTTCTATGTGTGCAGCAAATACTTTGCCTACTGGGTCATCTCCCCAGCCCACGCAGTGACACATTTTAACAGCCATCAGACACAGGGCAAAGGTCAAGGATGAAGGTCTGCTACCATTGATGATGGTGTGCTGAGCTGCAAGTCCAGCTCGTATGCGGAGCGATTTGGCAAGTTAAAACCTCAGTAGGAGTCTGTGGATAGTACTTAAGGAACCTAAGAAGCAGCAATGAACGTGTGATTCAGTAGCTCACACTTCAGCTTCAGCTCCATAGAAACACCTGGCTCCATGTGGCTGTGCGCTCAGTTATCTCTACACTTTTCACAGCCTTTGCCTCACCGGAGTCTGTTCCTCACAACTGAGCTCTGTGCAGAACTCATGTTACTCTTCTTTCCCTCTTTCCTTTCCTTTCCTTTCCTTCCTTCCTTCCTTCCTTCCTTCCTTCCTTCCTTCCTTCCTTCCTTCCTTC
>NW_026585895.1:1838881-1861295 GCF_907164565.1 Psammomys obesus | reverse complement strand
TTCCTTCCTTCCTTCCTTCCTTCCTTCCTTCCTTCCTTCCTTCCTTCTTTCTTTCTTTTTCTTTCTTTGCCATCAGCAATCATACAGGCGAGAAACTAAGTCTGAGAAGATATTTCTCTTTCCAAATCTCCCTCAAAACCTCAAATGGAAGCTCTAAGTAGGCATGTGCCGGCAGTCCCAGCTGCTGTGGGTTCACGCTGGAGAGTTGTTATGTTTGCAAATGCCGCAGAGCCAGAAATGAAACCATCGGACCGTGGATGTGGATGGGCTCAGGAAGTCCCACCACGGCCTGAGGGGGCTCGTGGGAGAGTCACTTTGGTGGGGCTGTGGGCCCAGAGAGGTTGTGCATGCACCAGTAGATGCTCAGCTGAGCACAGACAGGGACACTAAATGGGTTCCATGTTTACGAGCGAGTGGGAGAGAGAACAGCAATTTTGGAAAGTTGGGGGCATAGAAGGAGAAATCAAATAGGAGGGAATAGGTAGTAAATTTAGATCCAAATATATTACATGCATGTGTGAACATTAAATAAATTAGTTAATTAATTCACCTAGTAATCAGTAAGTATTTGTTTGACATCTTTTGTGTGGGGTAGGGTACCATGATAACTCTTATCATGTACTCCTGGGCTTCAGACCTTGCTTCTCTTTCCCTAAATACCCTGGACTCGTTCATTGCATTGATCCCTCGAGGCCCACTTTCATCATGCCTTTAGATTTGAACTGAAATGTCACTTGCTTTTTCTCTTAAGTGATTTACCTTGTATTCCATGTTACTTTTTATGTCATTTTAGTCTTTTTAACAGACAAATAAAATTGCTTGTTTTTATTATGTACAACATGGTGTTCAGAAATCTGTATAAATCACTGAACAACTAACAGAGCTAATTAACATTCTAATCACCATAGAGTTGTTGCTGGGATGAGGCATCTCATAAAAATCTACTCAATGCTCATTTCAAGAGAATGTCTTTCTTTTCTTTAGTTGTTCTGTGTTTTTCGAAAGATGGGTTTCATGTGCCCAGATGGGCTTAGAGCTTTCTGGGTAGGCTGGGACGACCCTGGACTGATCCTTTCGCCTACACCCCTCCAAGTGCTTCAAGCACAGGTGTGCTCCTGAGAGGTGCTGGGACGAGAGCCCCAGGTCTCACGCACACGGGGAAGCCCTCTCCCAACGGCGCTATATCACCTGCTCAAGAACGCAAAGCACTTTTATCAGCTATATTCATGGAGGTTTCTAAGAGTTCTAGCCTTTTCTACTGCACATTTGGGCTGTGGAAAACAACAGGGGTGTCGGGGGTATGCTTATATATATATTATTTTTCATTATTGTGTGTATTTGTGTTTATATGTGTATATGTGTATGTTCATGTGCCAGGGCCTGTGGAGGCCATGGAGGGTGTTGGATTTTCTTGGAGCACACAGGAGCAGTTCTACCTGGGGGCTGGGATCGGAGCTCTCATCCTGATGATAGAGCAGCAAACTGTGTTACCCACCGAGTCATCTTACAGCAGAGATTAGTGTTTTAAATGTCTACTCGTTAAAAGTATTCTTTTCAAATACGGTTCCAGATTCAGAAAGTTTTGACAATGAAAATGTATTTTAAAGGGCTGGAGAGATTCATGGGGTAAGAGCTCTGTCTGCTCCTCTCCAAAATATGGGACTTATTCCCAGAACCCACATGATGGCTTGTAACCACCTGTAACTCCAGCCCCAAGGGATCTGATGACCTCTTCTGGCCTCCGTCAGCACCAGGCACACAGGTGGTACACACACACGCAGGCACATCAGCCTGATGTACACATACATACACACACATACAGAAATAGATAAATCGTTAAAGTGTATTTTAGGATAGAACTTATTGCCTAAGAAATTAAAACCTCTTCATCCTTTTTTTTGAATGATTTTCTAAAGAACATGCCACTGTTTAACCTGTTTGACCATTTGTTTTGCAGGAGTAGCTTTCCTGCCAAAAGCCTTTTCTCTGGCAGCACTGGTCAGCATTGGTGGCAGAAGGTCCACGGTGCAGATCTGAGGTAAAAAGAGTTGAGCCAATGAGAAGCAAACCATAAGTCTAATGGGAAAAATGGTTCTGTCGGGAATTTCAGAATCCTGACGTGCGTCAGGACATCTAGAAAGCCATGTAGGCTCACAGGACTGTGTGATTGTTAATGCGAGCTGAAGGCGTGCCTCAGCAGCCTCTCGCAGAACTAGGACACCTCTGACACAGGTCACTGAAGAAATTCTTCCAGGCCATCATTGACCGCCAAATTCCAGTGCATGTCTGTCTATACAGACAAATTTGTCTGATTGTGAATGGAAAGTGCTGATAAACTGTACAACATGGATCCATCTTCAATAAATCACACAAGGAACGCAAATTCTACAGGATTAGTGCAGGACAGTCATTAAATAGTCAGTTACGATGGTTAGGGGCTCCTAGCAGGAAGTGGTTAGGAGAAGCTGTTCTGAGGGAGTGTGGCTCACTGATTTTTATTTTTGTATTATCAAATCATCTCATGCACCTTCTTTAATTCATACGGTATAACTACACAGTGGATATTGTTTGATTATAAGAGAAAGAAAGTGCTGATAAATATCACATGGATGTACTTTCAATAACTCACATCAAGAAGCCAAACGATGACGAAAAGGTGTTATGTCATTCATCTTGCGTGATGTGATCGAAACAGGGTTGTTAGCATTAGTTTTCAGCTATTTTACTTAGGTTTCTTAATATCTCTTTCTCCCCGCTCCACCCCAATCCCTTTCAAGACCCCAATACCAGGTAGGAGAGAACATCAGTGGGGAGAACAGGCATAGTTTTTCTTAGCTACTTCCTGCCGTTTAGGGATGTAGGATTCCTTGGGACAAGTCCTTCTTCATTTCAGGATTCCCCAACTTCTCGTCACACAGCCCTCAGGAGCAGCGGGGAAGCACCGGCCTTCTGTCTGGGGGCTCCCCTTTTCTCTCTCTGGGCTCTGGCATTTATTCCCTCTCCAGAGTCCTCGGATTAAAACCATCTGCAGCTGCCAAAGAGCCCTTCTCAGAGCCTGCAACAGGCAAATAGTTTACTGCTGTGGACCATCTGAATCAGCCCTATGTCCTACACCTGGGATCAGAACAAAACCTTGTGAGGTATGCCTTAATGGATATTAAATTGGGATTTATCAAAATATAAACAAATATGAACATTTGGAAGTTATTTTCAGTGATATTCTTATTATTGATATTAAAAAAGAGGTAAATTTCCTGTTTGGTAAATTTAATATATGAAGTAAATAAAAAGACATTGGGCAAAGATTTCTTTAAATAATTCCCTAAAAGCCCTTTATAAATTATTTCAAAGAAAATTTTATACATAAGTGATATTAATAAAAATATTTTGAGATTTCTTGAAATAATTCTCTAAAATCCTTTATAAATTATAAAAATTTTATACATAAATGATATTAAATCTTCTCACTAAAAATATTTTATTTTAGAATTGTTTTTAGGTCATTTAAAGTAATAGGTTTTATTATGTCATTTTCTACTATTGTGGGATATTCACCAGAGAAGACTGCTCAGACATGGATCTTTTCAAATCTTATTTATTTTTTTATTCACCTTGCATCCTTGTTGCAGCCCCATCCTCATCCCCAGTCCCACCCTCCTTCCTCTCTCCCCTTCTCCTTTTCCTCAGAAAGGGGAAACATCCACCCAGCTCATCAAGTTGCATCAGGACTGAGCATGTCCTCTTCCCCTGTGGCCTGGCAAGACAGTCCCACCAGGGGAGGTGATTAAAAAGCTGGTATGTGAGTCCATGTCCAATGCAGTCCCCACTTTTCTTATTAGAGGACCCACATGAGGCCTAAACTGCCCATCTGCTACCTCTTTGTAGGGGGCCTAGGTCCAGTTCCTGCATGGTCCTTGGTGGATGCTTCAGTCTCGGCAAGCCCCTGTGGGCCCTGGTTAGTTGACTCTATTAGTCTTCTTGTGGAGCTCCTGTCACCTCCAGGTCCTTTTCTTTTTCCTCCCACTCTTCTACAAAATACCCTACGCATCACTCAGTGTTTGGCCCTGAGTCTCAGCATCTGTTTTGAGGCACTGTTGGGTAGCAGCAGCCTGACAACTCTGTCAGGCCCCTGTCTGCAAGTTTAGCGAGTATCATTCATCGTGTCAGGGGCTGGCACTCTCCCGTAGGATGGGTCTTTGGCTGGGCCAGGCATCGGTTGGGCATTCCCTCAGTCTCTGCTCTGTCTGCTCTATGTTTATCCCTGAAGAATCGTAGGCAGGGTAAAGTTTGGGTTGAAGTTTTTGTGGGTGGGTTGGTGTTCCCTCCCTCTGTTAGGAGGCTAGTCTAGTTAGACGTGTCCTCTTCAGTCTGTATGGCCTCTGCTACTAGGCGTGTTTGCCTGAATGCCCCTCATATCCTCCCAGGAACCTACCCTGACTGAGGTCTCGAGCTTGTCACAGAGGTTCTCTTTTCTCTACAGGCCTCTGTCCTCTCACCCTCGCTCTCCTCACGTCTGATTTCCACCCTCTTAACTCTCTATGTCCCTTCTCCTAACTTGTTCCCTCTCTTCAGACACTACATCTGTCTATTCTATCTCCCCTTCCGAGTGATATTTGTGTATTCTCTCTTGGATCCTCTATGTTACTTATTTTCCTTGAATCTGTGCAGGTCAGAATGACTAAGATCAAAATCTCAAGTGACAGCACAAGCTGGTGGGGGTTTAGAAAAAGGGGAACCCTCCTCCATTGCTGGTGGGAGTGTAAACCTGTACAGCCACTTTGGAAATCAATCTGGTGCTTTCTCAGATAATTGGGAATAGCTTCACCTCAAGACCCAGCTATACCACTCCTGGGCATATACCCAAAAGGTGCTTGACCATACGACAAGTACATTTGCTCAACTATGTTCATAGAATCTTTATTCACAATAGCAGAACCTAGAAACAACCCAGATGTCCCTCATCTGGGACAGAATGGATACAGACATTATGGTTCCTTCACCCAATGGAATACTACTCAGCAACCAAAAACAAGGAAATCATGAAATTTGCAAGCAAATGGCTGGAACTAGAAGTATCATGCTGGGTGAGGTAACCCAGATCCAGAAAGACACACTCGGTATGCATTCACTTATGAGTGGATTTTAGCCATACGGTTCAGACGTGGATGTAGCCAAAGCAAAGTCTTTATTAACTGGCTGGCAACTGCACTGGGTGCTTGGATTGTGCTGTAGCTCCAAATCTTTCCAGGGTAACCTCTTTAGCACAGAAGCCATGTTCCGGGGTGACACACTTCGGTTAACACCGGCAGTTACCCAGAAGCAGAACTAGAGAGGTTAAAAAGCAGGTTTACTGCAGTTTGAGACTTTCCCAGACTGTGGACTTTGTTCTAGTTCTGGCAGGCAGTGCTGTCTGTGTGCTGAGTTTTACAGCCTGAACGAACTTTCACCATGGAGTCAGGTGTGCTAAGTTCTGGGGTCCTGTTACAATAGGTCATTCATTATGCTTTTTGTTCTGTTTTGTGTTTGTTTGTTTTTGAGACAGGGTTTCTCGGTGTAGCCCTCACTGTGTCGACCAGGATGGCCTTGAACTCAGAGACCCTCCTGCCTCTGACTCTTGGGTGCTGGAGTTAAAGGCGTGTTTTTTATTCACCCCTTACTGCTCTCAGCACCCACTCACCCCTCACCCCCTTCTTGCTGTGAACTTCCCAAGTTGCTCTCTTTGCTCCTGCATCCTCTCACAATTACTCCACCGCTCTCAGTCCATCACCTTTCCCTCCTACTGCCGGCTCCTTTTCCCTGTTCTTGGTCCCCTGTATGTTTCCACGATGTGTGCACACAGAAGCGTGCATAAGTTATAAAGAAAAAATCCTTAGCATGATAGGGTTTATAGACCATGAGCGACACTCTGCTTGTCTCTGTATAATCTAACACTGTCGAGGCTTGAAGCAGCTGGTGGGATATCCTAACGGGCTTCAGTGCAGTGTAACCACAGAGCAATATGTGAAAGCACTAAGCTGACCTATAACCTCTGAAACATGGCCAGTTGTAAGTTAGAGAATGCCCATCATTTACGTTCCATAGATATCACATCACTGAAAATATGCCCGCCAAAAGCCTTTCTAGACAGGCACATTTATGCAAGAAAACTGCAAGCCTAAAATGGAGTTGACTATTATTTTTAGAATTATTTACACGTGACCCTTCTATAACATGTTGTTCTTAAGAGAACTTGGCGCTAAGGACAGTGTGCTGGATCACATTCAAAATGACTCAGGCTCTGCTGTGTAAAACCCCGACAACTTCTTCCACTGTGGTTCATGTCCATATATTTCAAGGGAACATAAACCACATGAGCACTTGCCAGCTTGTCCCTAATTTTGGGAACTACGTAGCCTTTCTGAGAATCATATAGAGACGCCCCCTCTTGATCGCCTTGGAATATATGTTGAATGCCCTTGGAAATGTAGAATGTAATGCGGCTGCTCTAGTCAGACAGAAACATTTATCGACACTATTGCATGCCAGAGAAGAATCACGGATGCTAAAATTAAAGACCTAAAATTGGGGATGTAAACTCACTAATAACTCACAAAGCCCCATAGAATATGTATTAAATGCTTATTTCCACTGTTGGTTTTGACTTCATGAATAATATTTCCTGAAGTGGGCAAATTTTTTTACACTACTAAAAACAACAGTAGTTCAAACGTGGCAAAAATATTGACAGGTGTTAGTGGGTGAAGGTTGAAATGACTGTAACAGTCAGTTCTTAAAACAAGAATGAAGCGGTGTGCTCTGCACCATATAATCGTAGCACTTGACAGCCGAGACAGGAAGATCAGGAGTTCAAGGCCAGCTTTGGCTAGCGTGTAACTTTAAGGCCAGACGGGATGAACTACAGGAAACTCTAGCTAAAAACCAACCAAACAAACAAACAAAGAAAAAACAGAGAAGATACAAATAAAACAAAGCGTATTTGCCGCATTGATTGAAACGTCCTTTCACAACAGCTTTCACAGTAGCAGGTGGTACTTTTGTTTTGTTTTTTCTTTTGAAATTGGAGTCAGTCATCTCTACCCCTGGAGCTAAGTTTGTATGTGTACGTATACATGTATATGTGTGTGTTATATGCATATATATAGTTGTGGCACACTAGATTCTATGTCAGGTCCACTTTGCACAGCCATGAAAAACAACTCATCAACCTTTAGCTTTATGACAAGATTGAAGCAGTTCAGTCAGATCTTGACCCTTCCTATAGCTCTCCTGTTATTCCTACCTTATCCGGGGATGTATCTGTCACTGAGGACTTGACCCCTTCAATGGCACTATGAGAGATGAAATTCTTTTCTCCCCGACTCCTGTGGCTGTTGATATTTTGAGAGTGAATGTCCACCTCCTGTCTCAGAGAGCACAGCCACAGCGATGGCACCGAGAACTTTCGAGAATGCCTTCAGATACTGTGAAAGTCCCCGCCTCGAAAAGTGTATTTATTAAATAATGAGTGTCGTGTTAGGGTTTGTCTGCTGTGTAGGAAAAAAGCTGGTCTCCAGCTGGCCGTGCTGTTCTGAGAGGCTCTGAAAACTTTAGGATGCAGGAACTAGCCAGGGAAAGAAGTCAAGTGGGACAGGTCCTTGGGAAACACTAATGCAAGCCCTTCCTATCATGCTCTCTGCTTCCCTTATCCTGTACTGGGAACAGCTGCCCTCTGTCACCAGCTCTTGCTACCATAGCATTCCCCTCAAATATATGAAGCCAAGCAAAAATAAGCAAACCCTTTGAAACTGTCTGCCAAACCAAATCTTTCCCCTGTCAAATTGCTCTGTCTGATATTTAGACACATTAAGAATAAAACTAACTAATATAACTTAGCAGTTGAAACTGTCCATTCCTCTGGCCTCCAGCCATGGGCAAAGACACCTTGGTGGTGGTGGTGGTGGTGGTGGTGGTGGTGGTGGTTGTCCTATGTCAGTCAGGGGCAGAGCAGATGGCAGCCCATCACCTACCTTGATGCCTGAGTTGGTGCCCAAGGCTGTTTTGTGCCTAAGACACATAATCAAATCAAGTCCAGGCGATGTAGGAGAAGGAAGATAGACAGAGACATGAGGACCACCGTGCCGCCCACAGACCTGCCTTCTGGCGCCGAGCACAGGCAGGCTGTAGACGCTGCTGGCCTCTGGACCACACAGCAGGGACGAGCAATGCCACCCCGCAGCCATGTGGCCAGCCTGCAGCGGGAGCCACCAGTGTGGAAGTGTGTGGCGGACAGATAGGAGACCAGCTTGAGCATTATGAAGAGAGGTGGAACCAGAGACTCGCGGGTGGAGAGAGGCAGCTGCTGCACGTGGCCCGTCAGGCCACCTCTGGAAGTTTGGAAGTGTGCGTGCAGGGTGGTGAGAGCGGGCGAGCTGGCTCTGCCCCTCACCGACTGCAGCAGGGAAAGCGGAGGACCGTGCACCTCACCTGAGCAGCTCAGTAGGGCTGGCCCTGGTCAGGGGACTCCAGAGAGCCAGCCCTGAGGGCGAGAGTGAGGTAGAGCTGGCCCCACCACTGCTGTAGAGTGGTGTGAGCGCAGAGAGGAAGCCCTCCTCTCCCCGCCTCGCCATCTGCTGTGGTCAGGAGTGCTGGCCTAGAGGCATGAAAGTACCAGAGCTATCTTTGCCCTTCATTGGCTATAGCACTCAGGAGAGCTGCACCTCGCCTGGGCAACGCAGTGGAGCTGGCTGTGCTGGTGAAGGCACAGGTGAGCCAGTCCCCAGAGTGTGAGAGCCAGAAAACTGGCCCAGCCCCTTGCAGGCTGTAATCCTTGGAAAAGCAGACCTGCGCCTTGACTGCGCAGCACAGCGAAGCTGGCTCTGGAGGTGTCGGTGCCCATAAGCCGACCACAAGGGCATGATAGCAGGAAGCTGACCCTGCCTCCTGCTGAAGGTGACACTGGGCGGACTAGCCAGACCAGCACTGGAGAGCTTTCCCTGGTGGTGCAGATAAGAGAGAACTGGCAGGCTGGCCAGCTCGGCTACCACCCAGGCTCAGATCTAGGGTTCTGAGATGGCCCGCCCCCAAACCTGTACTGTCTGTGAACTGTCGGCATGCATGAAAGGGCCAGTCAGGCCGACCCAAAGCTTCTGGGTCTCCATGGCACAGGGTAACGACATGTGGGAGGAGTCCCAGTGAGGATTCAATATTGAGGCGCCACAGAAGATCTTGAACCAGACCAACAACTCGTTGCAATGAACATTTGCAAATGAAGATGTGTGGACGGAGGGATTCACTGTGGGACACACCGGGACACACTACAGCCTCCACAGTGAGATGTTTTCTGTGCTTTAGGGTTTGGGTGGTTGGTTGTGCTGGTGGTCATGGTGGTGGGTGATGGTGGTGGTGATTTGTTTGTGTATTTTTTATTTGAGGTGGTGCTTGGGTGAGGGTTGGATATAAGGGGATGGGGATATGACCAGGACTGGGGAACATGATGTGAAACTCACAAATAATCAATAAAAAAGTTTGTTTAAGTTAAAATTGACTCACGGGCTATAAAACTGATGTGTTAACACAGTCAAAAATAACGTTAGTCTTGTTGTATATCTCCATGAGAACTCATAAATGACTGAAAAGATTGGTGAGGGGCGGTAGGATTTTAAGAGCAACCCTAGTCAGTTGTAACAATGACTACAAATGTCTAGTGGAGTATGGCAGACACACGTGTTGTCTTTTAGCCTTTGTTGTTCTAGTTTTAGAATGTGGGCAGGGCGGTTTGAGGATTGTTTCTGAGGGACCTCACACTTTGAGAATGGTAAACGGATACTGCCCTGAGCTTAAAGTCACCAGTTACAAGAGGAGCTAAAGCCCAAGCTTTGAGGCTTGAAGCCAGACATTGATCCCCAGCTACAAAGATCCTCGATGACATATTTATTCAGTACAAGATTTTTTTTTCCTGCTTCGAAAGGCTGCCTTTTAGTAAGCTAGGCTTCTTGGTGACTTGAATTCCATCTCCTGGGTGACTTGGGGGTGGCTTCTGCGTGGCTTGATGCTGTGGATGCTGTTTCCTTCACCTCACCAGCTGACCTCGGCCAGCTTCGGCAGCTTCTTCCATTCTCTGAGCATTCACAGAACTGGGCATGAACAGAGTCTTGCTCAGGGCTGAACTTTCACCTAAGGGGATGTTGCAGTTGATTTAATTTTCTGATCAAAACATTTTCCCCCCCAAATTAACAATCAGGCTGTTGAGCTTCCTTATCATTCATGTTTCTCAAGAAAGACGTACTTGCTTCCAGGAAGCTGTGCTTGAACTCTCAACTTGAGTAGGTAGCTCTTGGGTGCAAGCAGATCACTTCTCAGTCTACCTGGGCTTCGCCAGACCACAGCCACTCTCTTTAATCATGTCTGGGTCTGTTACTTTTTAATTGGGAGACGCTATTTTCCCTTTCAGCGGAACATTAGCAGGTGAAGCCTGTGCTAGTAACTGCCACAAGTCAGTTTTTGTTTTGGGTTGTAGGGAGACTCAAACAATCAGACCACATACATCTCTATGGATTATGCTTCTTCTCCTATTTTTTTATTTTACTTTATTTTTTCTGTGGATGAGTATTTGGCTTTCCTGTGTATCCGCGTGCTACATGCATGCCCGGTACTACGGAGGTGAGGAGAGGGCCTCAGACCCCCGGAGTCGGAGTTACATGCAGCTGTGAGCCGCCGTGTAGGTGCTGCTACAGAGGCACAGCCGGTGCTCTCAAGGGCTGAGCCACCTCTCCAGCCCCCAAGGTGCTTATCTTCTTTTGGCATTGTTTGGTTTGACCCCCTTTAGCGGTCATAAAATAGACCAGATATCACCGTAACACATGATAATAAAGGATGGTTTGAAATCCTGCAATAAATACCAAAATGTGTCACAGACACTAAGTGAGGACAAGCTGTTAGGGAATGGGGCTGGGTGGACTTACATGTGGCGGGGTTCCACAGACCTTCAGCTTGTGAAAAAATGAGCTGAGAAACGGCGAGACAAAGTGAAAGGACGCATCTGTGTGGTAGAGGCAGACACTTAAGCAGAATGTTTGAACTAGGTCTGACCAGTTGTAGCCAGTCAGAAAAAAAACCTTAATCACATTTCCAGGAAGAGCAGCAATTTCTGTAATTGCTGTGTACTTAATCACAAAACTTAGAATCATGTTGTCAATGCAAAGAGCTCAGCTCTCATCCTAATAGGAATGATAGATAGTTTCTTCTGCAGCCCTTGTGAAGAGCAGGCCAGGGAACACAGATTTCGCTAACCCCAGACCCCACGCTCTAATGTGGAAGCAGTTTTATGAAGCTTTAGTACTTTTACAGACCAAAGAAAGTCATAGAGGCAAGTTTAAAACACACGGGTGCGTGCCCCAGAGAGGCAGGTGAGATGGGGGGAATCTGTGTAGAGCTGAGATGGCATCCGCAGATATTCTCAGCGTTTGGGCTGGGGCAGCCGCTCATCTACTGTGTTCATAGATTCGGAAAGGTGTCACCTCAGAAGCTGTGAGCTCACCGGAGTGAGGAAGGAATGGCTGCTCCGGAGGGCCAGGTCAGGTAATTAGTCCCTGGACCCGCACACCCCAGTCCCCCTCAATCTCTCCACAGGACGGAAATTCCAACTGGCTGAACAGCTTCTGCAGCCCTCTGCAGACACAGCTTTTTTCAAGACTTTTTTTTTCCTCTCACAGTGTTATAGCTGGTAGTTCATAGTTCTGGTTACACAATACACAAGCTTGATAAAATCTGTTGTGATCATGTTTCACACCTTTATCTCGCCAAGTGTCTCCTGACACTATGACAGTGTCTGTGTCCAGATGAGGTTGAATACTTGGTGTGTTTAGTGATAATTTTCACCGTTCTAACAAAAATTTGATTCCATGGTACTGTCAAAAACAGACTGTGAACAGTCCACCTGGGGTACACCGTGAAGGAAAGGTTCTGGATGAGCAGTAATTGGAGGCTTGCTGAGTTAACGGAATAATTAATAATGCAAGAGGCAAGTATTTGTAATTTAAGGTAAGTTAAAACATTATAGTTTCTGATTCTTGCAGTTTGTGCCAATTAGGAAAGAAACGGTGCTCTGGCTTGAGCTTAGGAGAAAGCGGCACACGCCAGCAATTCCCTCCTACCTGTTAGAGATCCCGCTCATCTGCCTTCCTGTTGGACAAAGTTAGAGCATGCAAACCTTCAGCTACCGGAACTGTAACTGCGTGTCGTCCAATTAGGAGCTTCGTTTTGAGGTTAGGTTGTCTTTTTTTTTTTTTTTTTTAAGTGTTTTTCTTCAAAGTTTTGAACACAGCTGGTTCCAGCTGAAGTGTTTGCTATTGGAGTTATCTTTATTTGATTTGGCAATGGTTGGAGCAGACTCTGTTTTCTTATTTTTCATTGTGAAATTTAAGTTATACTCCAGTGAAGCAGAGATGCTAATTCCCACTGAATGTGATCACTGTGAGCCTGAATGTAAATATTACATTGACTATGTTGGTTTTCAGATCAAACCTGTATCCATTCCTCAGTCGTTATCAAGGGCAACATTACCCTAAAGATAAAAGTTCTGCCCTCTCTCTGGATCACCAGCAGCCTGCTATTGTTTGTAGGCATGCTATTAGATGTTCCCCGTTTCCCATGCAGCCATTCTTCCTCAGGTGTCAGCAGGTTGCCCTTTCTGTGCGCTGACACCCACCCACTGGTGGGAGCACCTTCCAGAAGCCACGAAGAGCCGGTCGGTTGGCACTGGCGTGTGCTGGTCTCTGACCAAGCCGTGATTGCTCAGTACCATGTTCTTGAAATCTGTTTACCGCTCAGTAGCAGAAGCTGCTTCCTTTTGTGCTTGAAATAGAGTAGGTTGGGATTTCTTGGTTTATATGTAACTGAAAGTTCACCTGAGAGAGCTACCCCAATCACCACCCTTGCTGTTGTCTAACCAACAGTCTTAGCATTTATCACATCGGTTGCTTTTCCCCTGTCTTTGCTTAGAGCCAAATCAGCCTGAATAGGCTAACTCGTATAGAATGCGGGTTTGCTTCCGTTATGTTTTAGTAAAGATAATATGGTTACAGTGGATTTTGAAAATGTTCTTAGGGATTCTGAAAGCCTGTCACAGAAAATTAAGTTACAATAAGTTGTTTCCAAAACCAACACAAAACAATGTAAATAAGACACTCAGAAAAAACCCAGAAGGAAATTTTAGTCTTACCTTATTTCTGTTTGCATTTTTTCCCTTAACTATACACACTTACCCTCCTCCCACACACAGAAAGACAGACAGACAGACACAGACAGTCAGACAGAGACAAAGACAGAGAGACAGAGAGACAGAGAAGACAGAAAGAGAACTTTATCAAAAACAATGACAAATTTCTTATGTAGTATATATAAATGCTAAATCAAGGCTAGTCTCCTAATCTCATTCACTGTTTAAGTCTCTTCTATGTAAAAATTTGTTAAATTTCACATTGATAATCACTCTTCGGGTTCCTTCTGTGCAACCCGAAGACACTGAATGAGATAATATGTAATTCCCTAGGTTTTTAAAATTAGCTATAGTAAATGCCTTTATCCATATGTCTAGATGAATAGCAAGAATGAAGGAAGCTAAGTAATAAATTACAAAATCACATGCAAAGCACTTAATTATGTGGACTGTTGATATCTGGCAGCATTCTACTCCTGCATGCAGAACACAATGCTCTGTGCCAACCACTAAGAGCAGTGAAGAAATCCAGGAGACACATCCTTTAAGCATCTACCTCTGCTGGAGAAGAAAGTGTGACACAGCCACTGCCCGTTGTCCTCGCGAGAAGACAGCAGGGACCACAGAGATGGCCAGAGGGCAGTTTTTATTATTAATAGATGAAGCACTAGGAAGTCTGATGTTGAAGACATGCGGCTTAGTTATTATTTGTGTTCTTTATCCTAGAGCGTAACACCCTAACTAGCTCAGTCTAGCAGACTCCTGGAGCCTTTGATTCTCATTCCTTCCTGGCCCTGGCTCATCTGCATCCAGATGTTTGTTAAGTGTATCATTTCTTTCCATTGTCACAGAAACACACTAATTTACTTCATGATTAGTTTTCTCTTAGATTATGGAGTATGTATGGGGTGTGTGTGTCAGTACCTACATGGAAATAGTCAAATAGTCATCACGTTACATTGATGTTTTAATTACTTGTTTGTTTGTGTTAGAGACCGTAAGGTCTGCCCAGTTGGAGACCCTCAGTCCACTCTGCCCCAAGGACTGCTGTAAACAAACCACAACATAAAACACGCACTTGATAAAGACATTTTAAGATTTTTTTGTGATGTTAAAGGTAACTGTTGCACAGTTCTTAAGCATGAACTTCATAGATTACATTTGGTTGCAGTGCCAAAAGATTGAACAAACCTAAAACAGCCGGAGAGCTAAGGTTCAGTGTTGTATCTTTATAATCGACTATTGCGCCTGATATGCCATGGGTATTCAATAACCGTTTATTAAGTTGATAGATACAGGACAAATTGCAAACTATAGACAATACCAGCCATTCATTCCCTAATATAACTTATTGGAACACAGCCATGCCCGTTCCTTCATGAGTTGTCTGTGGTGTTACAGTAGTACAGACAAGGACTGGGACACACTCCATGGTCACCCAGTCTCTAAACAAGTACCATGTGCTCCTTTGTTAAAAAGGCTTTGTCCCCATGTCACAGTGTGATACAAGGTTTATACTTCCTTGTGATGAGCTTTGGGAGACTGTTTCATTGAAAAACCCAGATTACCAACATGATTCACATGAAGTTGTTAAAACACTCCTGAATTGTCCTCTTTAATGTGTGGAGATTTGCAAGGTGTGCTTTTAATTTAATTTAATTTTAATTTGGGCCCTCTCTCTTTGTCTTCCTAATTTGATTCTTAAATAAATATTAAGTTTTATGGGTTGTCTTTATCATTTTTCTGCTTACATCCTATATGTAAGTTTGTACCCTTAATATTTTACTTCCTCAGCTTGCTTGGGTTGTAATTTGCTATTTTATTTCTCGTTTATACTACTAAATTTGTTTTAAATCATATTAAGTTTTTGCTTGGAATTCTGTGGATCCCTCTGACCTATGACATCTGTTATTTATTCTTTATTCACTTTACATCCTACTTGTACCCATCCCCCCCAGTCCCACCTTCCCTCTCTCCCGCTCCTGCCACACCTCTTCCTCAGAAGAGGGAGCTCCCTTTCCTATCCATCCCAGCCCATCAAGCTTGCAGCAGGACTGAGTGTGTCCTCTTTCCCTGTAGCCTGGCAAGGCTGTCTTCTCTCTCTCTCTCTCTCTCTCTCTCTCTCTGTCTTGTATTTTTTCATTCTGGGATGCAAATTGTATGTGGTATTTCATTTGATGCTGTGGGAGAGTGCTAGAGTTTGTTCTCTGTGTTTTTCCTACTTCTTTTTTGTGTTTCTTTACATTCTGTGAGGAATTTGAGGACAGTATATTGTCACCCATAATCTAGGCTGTTTCCTTCCAGGGAGGTAAAGCACACAGCAGGGAAGCCCACTGCTTCCCATCCTCTTCCAGATGTTTGAGGATGTAACTTTGAACACCAGTTTTCTGTTCTCTCCACACATCCAGGTTGCTCTGCACTCTTCTCGCTTACTGGCTGCAACAGTTGTGGGCTGTGTCCCCCGAAGCCTCTCCTGTTGGCTTACAGCTGTCCATATTTCCCCACGTCCTTCCGTGGCCTTTTCTTCTTGCATGTATAGCCTCATGTTTAGTGCTGTGGTTTGAATACACATTCTCCATCATACGGAATGTGTTTGAACTCTTGGCCCTTACTGGTGGCGTTGTTTTGGAACATTGTGCAATCTTAGGTGGAGCCTCGCTGGAGGAAATGGTTCACTGGGGTGGGCCTTGAGGCTTTGTAGCCTGACCCAACTTCCTATTAACTCTCCACTTCCTGAGCAAAGAGGCAGTGTGACCACCCAGCTTTTCATTCCTTCCTTCCACTGTCCCTTCACCCAGGATAAACTGTATTTCCCAGGAACTGTAAGCCTGAATAAACCTTCCCCCTGTCCTAGTTAGGGTTATCATTGCTGTGATGGAACGCAGCAACCCAAGCAACTTGGGGAAGAAAGGGTTTATCTGTCTTCCATTTCTAAATCACTGGTCATTGTTGGAGGAAGTCAGGACACGAATGCAAACGTGGCAGGAACCCATAGGTAGGAGCTGATGTGGAGGCCAGGGAGAAGTGCTGCTTGCTGGCTTGCTCCCTCTGGTTTGTTCCTCCTGCTTTCTTGTAGAACCCAGGACCACCAGCTCAGATGGCAGCACCACAGCGGTTGGGCCCTAGCCCAGCCATCACTAATTAAGAAGATGCTCTACGGGCTTGCCTACAGCCTGGTCTGGTGGAGGCATTTTCTTGATTGAGGTTCCCTCCTGTCAGATGACCTCAGCCTGCGTCGAGTTGACATAAAACTGCCCAGTGCACTCCACTCTTTGCCTTTGTCAGCATGTTCTAGCATAGCAACTGGAGAGGTAACTGAGACACTTGCTGACCCTTCTCACAGGGATATTTGTCTGACTTCATTACAGCCCTGGGGCTGGGACAAACTTAACCTAATTTCTTCTTATTAGAGACCGAAACTTTCTGTCCAGATAACACTCATGTTTTGAAACTTAATCCCCAATGATAGTATCAGAGGTGGGGTTTCTGGTGGTAATATTTATGTGAAATTGTTCTTATTTGTGTTTTTCAAGATTAATACTGCTGAGATAAAGATACTTAAGGGAAACAATCCAATGGACAAAGGGATTTATTTTGGCTCATGTTCTTGAGAGGCTTAGTCTCAGCATCATAGACAGGGCCTGCATAGCACCGAATCTAACATCTTGGCATGCAGAACACACATGCCATCTCCCATCCAATTACTAATCTGCCTCAAACTTGCTCAGCTTCCAAGTTCAGAAGAATGCCAGATTGTTTGTTCATAGATAGGCTCTTTACCAGCATATAGAGGTCTTGGTCCCACCTGAAATCTCACCATCCTCAAATAACCGCACCAACCGAGATCAAAGGCTCAATACAATCCCTCAGGGGATGCTTTATGTTGAGACCATGTAGTGTTCAACAGAAAACCACAAAGGCACTGTGCGCCAAGACCTATATTTTCTTAATAGTTTGCAGGATTTAATTCCAACCCCAATACAGACTATGCTACGCGAAGTTTCTGTATTAGTATGTTCAAAGCTACTGTTTCTCATGACAAATAAGTCTCTGGAGTTTATCTGTATTGGTTCCAAGTTTTATTCTTCTGATTTCCTGGCCTTGACACAGATAGCTTCATGGAATCCACAGAGGAAATCCCTCCTAGGTGTGGACAGTTTGGGTAGGACACCTCTCCTCTTGTGAAGGAAGTGTGTTTTGGAAGTCCACGAGTTGTGTGTAACTGCTCCTAGGCAAATGTAAGCTCACAAGGAAGCTCCTCGGGTGGCGCTGCCTCTGACCGTACCCCTCTGTGAGCCCCCACAGTGCCGCCAGCTTCCCAGAACCCTGCTGTCTCTGGAGCCCCACCCCTGGCCTGTCCTTTTGAATTGAGTGCTCAGGGCTTTTCCTCCTTAATTATCCGTCAGGATACACCTACCCAGCCTCGCTTCCTGTGTTCCCACAGCTGGGTTAAATGCAGCTGACCACCCCGTTAATGCTCTATTGCTCTTAACACCATTACAGATCCAGCTTCATTGCGACTTCCTGGAAACAATCTTCATTCTCAAATGCTGAGTTTCTGACTGGGAGTTTCAGACAGAGCACATTTTTGTTGGAAAACTTTGTGAATAAAGCTGATGACTTTCTAACGGATTGATCCTGGCTGCTGACTATTCCTGTACAGTCACAGGGAGAAAATTTATGTATTAATGTTCTCTCAGAGTTTGAACAATGATCACAGGAGCCTCATTATGGGAGGAGTATAAAGGACACTCTGCTCCTTGGGACGCCAAAAGTTAAAACTAAAATAAATAAATAAATAAACACTTCATTATCTCATTGGTGATTTTCCAGCAATGGGGTCTTTTTCTCTAGCCATTTTTTATGTGTTTGAGACATGGAGAAATTCTCACGTTAAGAAATCTGAATAGTTTCTTAACTCAGCGGATGGTTACTATAATTTTTATATACAAGCAATGTATACCTGATCTCTCTTGTCGAAAAGTATTCTGTGGAGAAGACTGATAGAAAAAAAATCTTTAGAGCAATTAATTCTTATTCTCAATCTGCCTTAACTTCAAAACAGATTTTACACTCTTCCTGAGAATACCACATGGCCTTCATAATAGTTAGATTTCTCCCTAGGGATGAAATTTTAAATAGTTTTATTATAGTGTAATGTATTTAGCATGTGTGTTAGAATTCTTTGTCGTGGTTATTGGAGGTTATCTCTTTGCCACATTGATTGCATAAAAAGCCTTCCAGCTGCTGTGTGAAAATGAAGGGGCGGTTCTCACCACCCTGTCCTCCACCTTTGGTGTTGGTGTTGGTCTTCTTCTTCTTATTATTATTATATATTTTATTGTCACTAACTTTGAAAATAAAGGAAGTGTGCTTTGGCTCCCATTATGCTCTAAGGGCTAAGGGACATGACTTTCTTGCAGGCAGAATCCGTAGGGAATGTGTGTGTGTGTGGGAGAGGCAGTGTTTACTTCTGGGCTCTCTGTGTTATTTGTGTGCATGTCTGTCCTTACAGCACAGTGTTCAGGTTCCTCAGTTACGAGCTTGACATAGCCTAGAGTCATCCAAGAGGAGAAGCTTCAGTTTGTAATTGTGTGGGTTGCGCTGGCCGGTAGCACGTCTGTGGGGGCTGTCTTGAGATGTGGTGCGAGAGGGCGGAGCCCACTGTGAGTGACATCCTCCCTAAGCAGGTGGCTGGTCACGCTGTGTAAGAGCGGGAGCTGAACGCAATCCCAGGAGCAAACAGCTTTCCTCCACGACTTCTCCCTTCAAGGTCCTGCCTGAGAATCTGCCCTGACGTCCCTTGGTGATGGACTGGAAGTACGAGCCAAATAAATCCCTCTTTCTCTTAACTACTTTTGGCCATGGTATTTGTCATATCAACAGAAAGAAAATGGCGACACGTATCAAGATGATCAATGCTTTCATTTAAGCAGTGAAGCAGAGAACTGTGACTCTCCTGATGGTTTTTTTAAGGAATGTTTTGTCTGTTTGAGGTGCCTTGTAACTCCCTATGACTTTGATTCGTTTTTCTTAGAATGTAGTGATTGTATTGAATCTGAGCCAATCTCCACCGCATCTTTACATCAACCTCATCTTCTCTCACCTCAAGCATGGCTTCCATAGTCAGCTCTGAGGAAATGAGCTGTGTGTGTGCCAGCCATATGGTTATGTCAGCCAGATAGAAGCCCCTAAAGTCTTTTCTTTTTTTAATAAGAAAAGACTATGCCACTAGGAATACATTTCCTGTATAGTATTTTGACAATAATTTAGCAGCATTTTCAAGATTTGCATTTTACATGAGAATTCTGAATTTATATTTATATTCTCTACTTATTTTAAAAACTAATTAATTTCAATTTATAAAAAAATAAATAGGAATAAAATAAGTCCTCTTTTTTTTCTCTTGTCCTATTTATAAGTGGCCAACAATATTCTCTCTCATTAAGAATAGCCAGCATCTGATTTTCACAAAAGGAACATCTTTCTACATAACCATAATTTAACTATTTTAGAGTGAGCTGGAAAACACAATTGAAAAATTTTGCATATATATTTTATTTCCTTCCCACTCCTGCAGGCTGGAAAGTCCAAGATAAAATTTCTGGCCAATGAGCGTCTGGCAAGAATACAATTCCTCTTCTGCACATGGCCAGCTAATGGTCTCAGCTTTACAAGGCAGGGAGCAGCAATGCCAGCACACTGGCCTCTGGTAAAGGGGTCAGCCATGGTCACAACGGCTGTCCCCTCATGACATCAGAGCCTCCTGACCCCACAACACTGGTGGAAGGATTTCAGCATGGAGGTCTGCAGTGACACAGCATTTCTCAGCACTAAGCTTTGCCAGACCTTCTCTGTACTGTTCCTCTCTGTAATTTAGAACTATTTTAGGGGGAAGATGCTTTGAGAAACACATACATCGTTGTTCCTCATCAAAATTTGACAGACTTGTTTTATCAACCATCGAGTCTTCTCAGCTGAATTAATGATTACTAGAATGCTGCACATCTTGACCTTTAGCTTCCTCATTCTTCTATAGTGTTGTTTGACATTATGTATTATAAGGAGAAGAGGTACTGCTTCTCATCCTACGAAGTCAATGAACTAAAGTAAGGAGAATAAAATGTTGATTTCATTCCGTGATTTGGAATCTGTTTAGATCTTCATTTTGATATTCAAATTCTTTGAAATTCAACTAGTTAAAACTCCTCTGGTACAGACCATACATTTTTTTAATATGGACAATTTTCCTTTGGGTGGTTCCTAACTATCTAAGAAAAAAAAGTGTGTGTTCGTGTGTGCGTGCGTGTGTTCGTGTGTGTGTGTGTGTGTGTGTGTGTGTGCGTGTGTGCGTGTGTGCGCACATGCACGCTCATGTGCACATAGCCCCACATGTACAGCAGTGTGACTGTGGAGGGCAGAGGACATCTTAAAGATGTCGGTTCTCTCCTTACTGTGTGGATTCTAGAGACAGAACTCAACCGCAGGCTTGGTGGCAGTGACTACCCACTGGGCCACCTTTCAGGCCCAGGTTTTTATTTATATCGAGCCACAGAAGGAGTGACCAGAGGAGGCATACAAGGTATTTTCTATTTCTTGCCATGTGATAAGACTGTGAGCTATCTCCAGACCCTGAGGGCAAGAAGGATGTCAACAAATTTGACTGCTTGCCCTTTGATTCAAACTGTGAGCCAAAACAAACCTCTATTTAAAATATTGCCCATCCTGTAACTATTGAAGACCTTATCGAGTGAGGTAATTTATACCCAGAAAGACAATGTCACGTGTTTGCTCTCATCATAGGCTCCAAATCTCGACGTTTGAGTATTTATCCTCCAGTAACTCCAGAAATCAGGAAAGCAAACTAGGGACCACTGTGAAACATTGCAGCGAGGCAAAAAAAGGGGGCAACAGCAGGGTACAAGTGAGCCGATCAAGGGAGTAGGGAAAATGGGATGGAGAAAAGGGAAGAAGAAAAATACAGAGGGAGGAGAGGGGAGATGAAAATGGGAGTAGAGATCTCTGAAAAAGTCATAAGGAATAATGACATTAACCATCTACTAAAAAAAAAAAGTATAATGCCCAAGTCTGTGTACAAACATAGTTTAAATGAAAGTCTCTCATCTGAGATGACAGTGCTCTCTCCAAGAGCCAAAACCATCTAACAAAAGCCTCAACACCAGGCATAAAGAGCCTCCTTTTGAGTGTTGGTCAGATTTTTTGGAGACTCCCAAAATGTTATAGGCTACTGCTGTTGCCTTGGTTGCTCACTGGAGGGAGAAGGAAAGCCCCCTGCTACCACAGACACTAACCCTTCAGACACAGAGTCCACGGCCCGGAGCTGGGACTGACCTGAGTCTCCTCCCTGCAGACTGTCTTTCAGGGTACTATGCAAGCTTCCAAGAGAAGGGAACACCCAACGGTCCCTTCCAGCGGCACGTGTGAACCACAAAGACCAGCATGGCATGACAACTCCAGGGTACATTGTTGGCACGCATGCCCTGGCAGCAGCCAACAGCTCCAGTTGACTTCAGGCCTTTCAACAAGAGGGTAGTCACTGCTGCTACAGGAAACTGGCTACCCACCCACGGCTGCTGAGAGGAGAACTTACAACCATGACTTCATTAAAATTCCCAAATCCTCTCTAAATATTTGTCCTTATCCCCGTAGGTAAGCGTAGTCCTCACTCCTTTCCCCTATCAAAGAAATTTCTCTTTGCAGCAGATGAAGATTACGTAAAATAACAATAAAACGCACAGTTGCAGAGTTCGGTCCTAAATGATGCCTCTACAAAAGAAATTCCACGCCTAAGGCTCAGTGAACATTGCAGAGGAGTAGGCAGAGAGATGGCAAGATCCAGGGTCGGGGGGGGGGGGGGGGGGGGGGGAGGGGGGGGGGGCCAGGGAGGGGGGGGGGGGGGGGGGGGGTTCGCAGGAAGACCGTGTCTCCTAGTCATGTCAGAAGCCACGCCCATAAAGTCTCACCCACGTGACTGCCTGGACGTGAGCCTCATGAGGACAACGGTAACAGGCTGACAGGCCTGCTCCCTACACAAACAACCACGGGCCACTGAGGAACGCTGAGAGTCTGTACTGCAGTCTTCCCCAGGGAAGAGCGCACCACACACACACACACACACACACACACACACACACACACACACACACCACACACACACACCACACACACACACCACACACACACACCACACACACACAC
>NW_026585895.1:1803975-1838481 GCF_907164565.1 Psammomys obesus | reverse complement strand
CATACACACACACACACACACACACACACACACACACACACACACACACACACACACACACACACAGTCAACACTGCTCAGCCGTGACCCCTGGGCCGCCAGAGGAAAAGGCATTTCGTGTCCTGACTGCGAGTCTATGCACACAGCGTTTCCACTCACACCCAGCCAGGAGCTAACTGCATGCTCACATCCAGCAAAATGTCTTTTTGTTTTTTCATTCCGTCGCTTGATCATAAGTTTAACTAAAGACCAGGGATTTCGGAACAAACGATGCCGACTGACAGCAAGTGTCGCCGCAGCAGCGCATTGAACGTAAGTGGTGTTAATTCATCATTTTGACCATGAGAATCATGAGACCGGCTAAAGTGAGGGCGGTGTGTGTGCACAAATCAATTTATGACAGCTGTTAATTTGAAATTACTTTTTCGTTCCACTAAGGACGGAACGAGTGGTCACGGCGGAGTGTATGAGCATGCGCCAGCGGTATGCGCATGCGCTGCTCTTGCTAGAGTGCCTGAGTTTGGCACCCACCTCCTAGGCCAGCTGCCTCACAGGCCTCGGAGATTAGCTACCTCTAGTTTCTATGGGCGCCTGCGTCGAGTGTACAAACACCCATACAAACCCATCCACGTAATTAAAATTAAAAAAATAAAAATAAAAGTACATGAATGAGCTAAACTTGGTGTTATCAATTTTCAGAGAAGTGCTGTTATGGAAATTTTCAAAATAGTAAAATGACATTAATAGAATGACTTAGAATGAGAATTGAGCCCTGGGAACTTTCTCTATTGTTAACTAAGTTATTGATTTTCTTTACATCCCAACAGCAGCTTCTCCGCCCTCCTCACCTCCCAGCCCCTCCTTCTCACCCCCCTCATCCGCCTCTGCTCCCTTTCTCCTCAGAAAAGGGGAGGCCTCCCGTGGATGTCTTCCCCTGAAGGAGCACTCTCTGACTCTTTTTCCTCCCTGAGACAGTCTCAGCGAGTAGCCCTGGCTGGCCCAGGACTCATTACGCAGACCAGCTGACACCAAACCCACAGAGATCCGCCCGCCTCTGCCTTTTAGTGCTGTGATTCTTAACCACATCACTAATTTTGTATTTCTTATCATGGGTTCTTTCCTGAAAAATATCAGAAAAAAAAGAGAGATTTTGCTCATTTCTCTTTACTTCTTCTAGGGAACTGAATTGCAGAAGAGAAAATTCCTGTCCCAAACAGAGAGAATTGATCCTGGACTATTTTTTTTTTTAATTTCTATGTGTACAAATGTGGTTCTGTGTGTTTGATTGTTCCGTATAGTTTCTTTTTTGTTACATTTACTTATCTCTGTAACTTCGGTTAAACCCTTCCTTAGCAATTTCACAGCTGTCTATATTGTCCCGTGGGTCACTGCTCTCACTGGCCGTGGAACCTGGGAGCATGGAACCTAAAGAGATGGACTAAAGTCTGATGAAATAACCAACCTTATTAGAGAATCAGGCAATTTATACTGGGGGGGGAATCACACGAGCAAAGGCCTCGTGGGTTCAAGCTGTGTACAATCGCCAGGACCAGCTGCATGTGGCAAAACATGCTTCTCATAGAAGTATGTAAACAAACAAACAAACAGTAGCCAGTTGTAAAGAACAATCTGAAGTCACCCACACCCACTGCACCTAGGGGGGCACAAAAGCACAACCCAAGAACAAGTCCGAGTTTTTGAAGAAACTGAGGTCACGAGACTCCTGGTTCCTTGGAGTTTTCTCACAAGACTCGGAATTCCCCTCGCCTGACTCCATTCTTGGACACGTTCCAACAAACTATGACTACTCTCATTTCTCCTCACCACCCTGTTGCCCTAAAAGCCTCCTTCCATAATCGTTTAGTCTTGTGTTGCTTTTGTCATCCAGAGTTTAACTAGGTCTTGTATATGGGCACAGATTTGTCACCACCCACTGGTGTTCATTAGTGGGGCAGCACTGGGGACGACGGCTGCCCATACCCCCGCCTAACAGTTGCTTCCTACCAGTAGTTCTGGAAGGAGGGGCAGAGATCCCTGATTGACTGTTGACAGGCCCAGTACTAGTCAGCCATTGCAGGTGGTTCCAGCTGCTCTGAGACCATGATCACACTGGCTGTAGGAGGCCCACAAGCTTCTCTTTGCAGCGAATGGTGGCAAATGCATTAATACATAGTTACTCAAGCCCTGAGGATAAGTGAGAGCTGATGGCTCAGCCTTAGACAGGAATATAGGAGGTTAGACTAGGGAAAAGGGCTACAAAGTCTCATTTTGCAAATATTGAAAGCTTCAAAGGTTCTGACTATCATTATTGGATTTTTAAAGTCACGTTCATGGTTTTATTTTCCTGAGATGAGCCGTTTCATTATCTCTACAGATATTTCACTTCAGTGTGAGTCTGTAAGAGGACAGTAGATCTCAGGAGCCAGACAGCTGGGTTTAGGCTTACAAGGTGTTCATCTGGTCTTACCTTACTTCTTCTGAGATGACTTGCTTTTGCGTCATCTGTGGCAACAGTTCTCTCTATAACAATGCGAAGACTTTGTTTTAAGAATTGACTATTTTGGAGGGACACTTTACTAAAAACAGTTCAGAGTGTAAGTGGAGAAGGACTACATTCAGTGTCTCTGTCATGCTTTGCTCGTTACACTTTCGGAACACGTGGAAAGGGCTAGTTAAAGTAACCTCACTATGCATTCAAAAATCCATAAGTGCAGAGCAGTACGGTAAGACACAAGGACTAGATTATTTTCAGTGAGCAGTATTATGCCTGAGGACCTCGGTCAAACAACGGTACCAATACCGCCATCACACCTAAGACTTACCGAACAGTTGGGAATCACTGTTTGGAGTGGCTCGTAGGTAGCAAGTCAGCCTCCACAAGGGACCTGGGATGTGAAGTAGCTGCTGCCTACAGTTAGTGAACGTTTTCTCAAATGCAGCCCAAGCTCCCTGCCGTTTCAGCGTACCGTGCATTCACTGCAGGGATGGGAGAGCCCCCGAGAGCCCTCCAGTACCTCTCTTCCCATCTTTAACACTTAGAATCATATCAAGGTCAAAGCTTAATTTCTGCTGCTGACCAAGAATGTGTGTTTTATTAGGACAGCCTATGTTTCCGTGAACCTTCGCAATTTTCTTTATAAAACAGATTTGCTCGGGTTATCTCTCATAAAATAGTACATGTTCTATGTTGTTCTATTTATTTTTAATGCTGTTTGCTTGATGTGGTTTTCCTGTCCCTACTTCTCACACCATAATTCTTCTAAGTGCAGGTGATAGAATTTCCAAGTAGAATCGTCTAAGTTCAGCATGAAAATGTTTTGGCAGGTGATGTATTTAAGTGACACTTGTTGTAATCATAGACATTTATTTTCTAAGTTTCCTGTCAACTCTTCCCTTCCGATGGCCTGTTTGCTCATTTGTGTTTATCTTTAATCCAGTCATTTTAAAGCAATAGAATAGTGGTAGCAAGGAACGATACCTAGGAAAGGTAACATGCTTGTACGGCATTGACATTCAAATGAAGCTTTGACTTATGCAGTGTTCATTTTTTACAATTTCCAGTTTGGGAATTTTGGAGGAAGAGACTCTTTTTTTCCTTTTTTATTTGTTACAGCATTCTGATAAACGCCTCCTGAATCATGGCTAATGTTAAAGTCTGGTTATGCTCCAAAACCAATTTATATCATGTTTGTTAATTAATCCCCTTATTACTTTAATTTAAGGGGGTTTAAATAAAGTTTATTGTTTATTCCCTTTCTTATCTTGATAGATTCAGTTCTATGGACAAGCGGTGATAGAACTACAATGACTCTGTGTCCCCGAGGGCCACTCTGTTATTTGGGTGTTGTGACGCCTACTCTATGTTTGTCATTATTATCGATGTTCCTACTGTTCTTTCTTCTCACACAGTCTAGCTGAGAGAGGGCCCCAGGGGCAAGACTCTGCCTCCCGCCCCCGCACCTCAATGTGTGTTTCCTAAGAACAGGAGTATTTTCCTGTGTGTGTGTGTGTGTCTGTATATATTTAACTTTTATTGATTCTTTCTTAATTGTACATCATTGTCCCCAAAATCCCACTCATTTCCCATCTTTGTATCCACCCTCTGCCCTTGCAACCCTGCCCCAAAAGAAGAGAAAAGAAAATAGAATTAAAAAAAAAAATAACAAAAAAACAAAAATCTTGCCATGGAAGCTGAAGTCTGTCAGAGCGTGTCACCCTTTGTCCACACGTCTTTTCTTTCAAATGTTCGCTGCACTGAGTCATTGGTGTGGTTCGAGGCCTCTGGCTTCTGCTGCGCTGTCAATGCGGGATCCTCATAGGGACGCCTCGCAGATATCCTGCTGTTGCCGTGTGTCGTCGTGGAGTTCCCGCAGCTTTGGATCTGCAGGGCCGGCCCTTTCACGTGCTCCATAGATGTGGCAGACGTTGGGCTGGGCCACCTCAAAGCCCTGCATCTGGCCCGGGTGGGAGCTAAGTTGGTCAGCCTGCCAGCTCTCCCCACCACGCCAGCAGGGCGAGCTCTCAGCACTGCCCACAGCTAGCTCACCCAGAGCGGCAGCCAGAGAGGCCAGGGCCAGCTTTCCCACCCCAATATCACCAGCTCTACCGTGCTGCCCAGGCGAGGTACAGGACCTCCTGCAGCAGGCAGGGGACTGGATTTTCTTGATTATTTACAATGAAAGTCTCAAACTCAGAAATTCTGCTTTGATAGATATTGATATTTGATCATAACCAACTATCTTTGCCTGTCTTTTATAGCTATCTAGTTCCATCTATTGGCGTCACGGGCTACATTCGCCACGTCCTCGTGCTGATGTTCGTGACAATGTCAGCTTTCAAGCAGCCAGATTCATTATGGAGCGGCGTTGTCACCGTTGTTCCAGGAAACACATTGGACAGGAGTTTGCTCCTGACTAACATTTCTTAAAAGACGGGGCGCCTCAGTTTTGAGAACTGGAACTACAGGGAGAGCTTCAGAGGGACATTCACAGGAAATAATGAAGCACAAATATTTTATAGCTTAGACTATAAGCATCAGATGCCTCAGGCTATGACAGATAAGGGAGGGAGCGACAACATTCTAGGAGCTCAAGGGAAGGATATTGGGTAACTCTGCTGTGCTCACCGTTTTCTGGGATTCGCTCTGATCACCAGCATAAAGCCTTTCCTCCTTTACATCGGAAACCAGGATTGATCATCACCTCCTGTTCTTTCGGGAAGTAAGTCAACGTCATGGTAGAGCAATGGATGATCAACACAAGAGGATCAAAGTGTAAGTTATTCTTCAAATACCCTTTCAGTTAGTCTTTGATAATTTTGTGTGTGCACACAATGACTACTTAAATCCTATCTTCCTCATGCTCCTCCGTGGCCTCCCACACATGTCCCCACACACGTCTGTCCCAACTTCAAAGATACCAAAATATAAATTCAAGAGCTCAGCAAAGAGTCCAGAGTGACAAAAGAGGGAGCCCTGGACCGGCACACACCTGTGGACAAGCACTGTTATTGGTGATAGTAACACCGGTCGCTGAGGACCAAGGTCTGTTTGTGAACCTTGCGCTAACGTTGTCTTATAAACGGTTTCTTCTCACTATTTCAGTTTATCAATTTATCTGACTTTACCCAGGCATCTTCTGCTGTTACACACTCAGGATAAGATTTTGGCCTTCCCCTTGAACTCTGATTTTTTTTTTTTTTTTTTTTGGTCCTGTATTTTTAGGTTCTAGAACTAACAGGAAAGAAAAGCAGCCCTGTTCTCGCTCCTCTTGAGCTCATTTGTTCACATTTCCTCTTCTTCCACCAGTTTCCTGGCAACAAGACAAACAAATGAACACCTTTTATCTTCAAAAAATGTGAAAGAAGGAATTAAGATAAAAATGGAGGGCAAGTGGAGATTATCTTTTTAGATGCTTATGTAACTAAGAAGGAAAGAAAAACATTTCTTGATTAACTGCTCTTTACCCTCCTGCTAAAGCTGTGGAGGGGCCTGTGTGAAGCTGCCTCAGAGGCCACACGACAAGCTATGTAGAGCAGCAAGGAAACTTCCACCTCAAATAATCTGGTCCCTATGCACCTATTTACTTTCTTTCTTTTTTACACAAATCCATATATCCTGTCAGTATAAAAATCACTTACCTGCTAGTAAACAAAATTTTGCATTATAGAAAAAAAAAAAAAACCCATCAGAAGATTTTTGTAGAAAACCTAAATCAGGAAAAAAAAATCAATATATAATTTTTCAAATCATGTCAATATGTGTGCAATGATTTGTCTTTTGTTGTTTTTAATTTTTTTCTTGAAAATCATTTGCTTTACCCCAAGAAAACCATTTTTATTTTTAAATAATCACGGAAAAATTACTGGTAAAATCTATTTAAGAAATTTTAAAAAAGCGTTCTGCCTTGCCAGGCCACAAAGGAAGACAATACAGCCAGTCCTGATGAGACCTGATAAGCTAGGGTCAGATGGAAGGGGAGGAGGACCTCCCCTCTCAGTGGACTAGGAGAGGCGCACAGGAGGAGATGAGGGAGGGAGGGAGGGATTGGGAGGGAATGAGGAAAGGGGCTACAGCTGGGATACAAAGTGAATAAACTGTAATTAATATTTTAAAAAGTTCTGAGATAAAAACCTTTTTAAATACAGGGTCAGACATGGCAGATTTGATTTTTGAGTGTTTACAGGGTGTGTAGCTTGTGGCCAGGATATCTGAAGCCATTGGAAAAATCCTTCTGTAATGTAAACACAAAGGAGGGTGCTGGTCACTAATATCCCTAGAGGAATCACTGCTCTGAGGCTGCTGCAGAAAGCAGCAGCCATTTCCACATAAGCAGCAGGGAAAGAAGCCAAGGAACGAAGGTAGTAATTGCTGCCCCTTTTATAAAAGATAGTTATCCTTACACCTCAGTATTGAGCTCTGTGTGTGTCTGTCAGGGGCAGGCGGTCTGTGTGTGTATGTAAAAGTGATAAAATATCAAAGCGGTGTAATCCATTAAACATTCACACCCAGACTTTAAATGTCAACTGAGATGGATACAGAACTTAATCGTACTACGTGTGCCCTGCCCCAGACATTCCCACTTCGTGCAGTATGGATCTTGTTTCTCTATGTAGCAGATAAAGGGTGCTTTCTTTGGGAATCACTATGGAACTATTCCCCAAATCAACGCACATCAGTAGCAGAATCACATATTACTTTTGAGCTGACAGGTAACTGACTGTATACAAATTCTAGTTGTAGTCACAAGTTTCTATATCATGCTGGGTACCTCAAGTCAAGGTAGCACTTGCTGATGGTCCTGCTAATAAAAATGACTGTTATTTCCTAAGTACTTAAACACATCAGCCTTGCTATAGCAGTTGTAATAGAATTTAAATTTTCAGGATTATTTTCTCTGATCCCTTTCCATCCCTGTACTGGTACTCCCTACAAGACCATAGTCATGACTTTGTTGGTTTGTTTCTGGAGATCCACTGAGCAATAATAGCCAGGACAATTTGTGTGCCTTTGTGTCTGGAATTCTCTCCTGGAGACTGGGAGGCTCCCTGGGGCTGCCTCTTGGGCCGAAATGACTGCCCCCACAGAGTCCTCAGCAGCCGCCTTTCTCACTGCCTTTGGAGAACCAGAGGGAATCACTGTAAGGACACAACCATAATCATTTGTCAAAGCTGCAGCTGAAGACTTCACTAGAACTTGTGCAGGAAGACAGGGGAAGAGTGGTAAGGCTTACAGTTGTTTCTGATGACTGAATTTTGCTGGGTCGTTTGTTTTCAAAAGAATATTACAAAGTTGTGTTGCTTGAATGATGTGAGGGTGAGTTTCCTATTTTTGTGATTTATAGTTCTTGGTCTCTATGACTGTTACTCTTTTTCCACAGCCAACTACTCAGTGAAAGGAAAAGATTAAAAGATCCCATATCATCAGGTGTAGCTTTTAACTGGCTATGTTGTTGATAATTGCTTTTATGAAATAATTTTACTTGCCCACTTCTGTGTTGCTGCATAGAAACTAATGTTTTTCTAGCTGTGGTTGGCATCATAAAGACGCCTGTCCAGAATACAGAGAATGATTAAAAAGAGAAAGCCAGAAACCATGAAGCATAAAGTAATCAAATAGCTACAAGTACACTATCAAAGTTTTCAATCTCAGCGATCTAGACATTTATCTCTGGTTACTTTTGCAATGTGTTTTTAGTAGGATTTCTTTAACAGTGATACAAATCTGAGCTAGAGTTGCATTTTCCTGAATTGCTATAGATAGAACACAGAACCCACATTGTTCAGCTGTTGAATCTGTGAATTGTTCTGGGGGCTCCTACAATGTATCATGCGATGGAGAGTCTCAGTTACAAAACAAAACATAGAAACCTTGCTGCACCCTATACCGCACAGAATTAGTAGCAACTGCTGTCCTTCCTAGTTTTCACTTCTCCATGCCAACCTTCTGGAAACAGTATAGAAAAGTACCCTGTTTGTTTGCAGAAGATGGAAACCGGTTTTGAGGTTGAGGGTGAGCTTTACTTGTACCCCTCTCCCAGTGCAGAAAACAAACACTAGCTGCCAGAGCCTGAAGAGAAAGTTTGCCCTGAGCCTAGTAACCCCAGAGAGAGGTGACTCCAATGGGGTGATGAAGTTTGGGTTGTTTTTTTTTTTTTAAGTTTTAAGAGCTGTGGTAATAGCCTCATTAAGAATGAGCATGACTTCATATTTTGTACAAAGTTATAATTATATTGAAATTAGGTTTATGCCTACTTTAGCCAATGTAGTGTTAGTTACACAGAATCATCTAAAGAAAATCTTCTGTCTCTTCAAATCATTGCTAGCACCCACAGAGGGCAGCTCACAACTGCCTGTTATCCAGCTGAGGAGCTCCAACACCCTTTTCAGTCCTCGGTGGGCACCTGCACTCAAGTGGCCGTCCTTGCAGACACAGACACCACACACATAATTACATATTAAGATGAAGTTGAAGTAGGAGCTACAATGGGAGTCTCTGTGGGGATACATACGGTGTGCAGAGTGCAGAATCACCATAGGCATTGCTGTGTCACGTGGCCTTCAGCATTGTCCTCATGTGCACAGACAGAATGCACTGGTAAAGACAAATGTTAATGAGCACTTGAAAACTGAAGAAAATACTAAAATAAAGGAGCGAAAAAAAGAAAGTTCTTTTTCATCAGTGGTGGAAGGGCAAAGGAAAATGAATATTAGACTCAAAGGAAAGCCAAGTGTGTTAAAGTAGAAAATTGAATTGGGAATGTTTTATTTAGAAAAGAAAAGAAACCCAACTCACTGGTTTTCTCAAGATTGAAGCCTCCTGAGAACAGCAGGCAAGATAAGCAGCACAGAAGAGGAGGCGAGACTCAAGCAGACTCTGGTGGGCTGTGCAAGGCAGCAACAAAGGGAATAATTGCAAATCAGACGGGAGAGTTGGTGGGAAGTTGCTCTCAAGTGAGAGAGGTGATGGGCTGAGTTAATCAGGCATACATTGTATTAATTGCTACACACAGATTAGAAAGCTATAATTGTTATGTCATTTAGTGTTTGCTGTGTGTGTGTGTGTGTGCGCACGCGTGGGGACGCACACACTCGCCAAGTAAAACTATTCCCTGAGTAACAGAGCAATTCAAGGGTTACTTAAGCTGCCTTCTTGGCCCGCTCTCTTGCATCTTAATGAGGTGTAGGTGTTGCCCATCATTGCATAGAAGCACAAAGAGAGCAAAATCCTTGAAGACATGATAATGGTGGAATTAATAAATGAATGACCAAAAGATACCAGGAGATGTTTCTCCTTACAACAGAAGGAGAGCATTAGAGAAAGCCGCAACAAATCAAAATGCAATGCTGGTGCACCCAGCCCCAAAAGATAACTTCTACAAAACCTCTACAGCCTTCACCTAAACTCGGGGTCACTGGGCAGAAGGAGCAGAATTGTAAAAGCTGAACGATCAGGGATTTTGCTGTAAAGCTGGGTCTCCTACCAATGACAGGTCAGCTACACCCGTAAAGTCTCGTCAACATGGCTGCCCGAACAGGAGCTGAACAAGAACGTCAATGGACAAGCTAAAATGGACAGAGAATGCCCATGAGGCTTCAGCCCAACCCAAAGAGCCATAGGCAAGTAAAAAATGCTGGAAGTAGGAGAAGTAGTCTTCCCCAGGGAAGAGTATAGGAAACGGTTATTCAATAGCAAGCGGACAACCCTGAAAACATGCATAAAAATAGCGTTATGCTGACTAACCAGGTTGTATTTGTGCATTTAGGAATATATATGAATATGTAAATATGTGTGTAATAACAGTTAATGAATAAAGGGGTCATGAATTTGAAAGAGAGCAAGAAATGGTATATGGGTGAGTTTTGAAAGAGGAAATGAAAAATTATATAATTATATCTTACTCTCAAAAAATAAATCATTTTTTAAAAGTGTTATACTGAAACAACTCCATTTTGTAAATAAATGACTTGTTCTTTAAATATTTAAAATTAGAAAACTCTGTTCTTTAAATATAAAATTCAAGATTCAAAATTGAATGTTTATGAAAACTGGACTGTAATTTAAAATAAAACAATGCAGACACATGCTGAATTCCTTTATGGAAAAAAAAACAATTTATTTAGAATGATCTATTCTTCAAAAGCTGGTAGTTGTCTGAATCCTGAGAACAAATTGCCCTTCACTCAGATTTCAGGGCTGTCTTCTGATCTCAACTCTGCTGCAGAGTGGATACGTTCGTTTAAATTACCTCTTTGTAATGATCTTGTTGGCCTGTTAGAATCTCTATCATGACTGTCTAAGTGCTAGTGCAACTTATAGCTGAGAAATCTCATCAAAGTCGTCTTAAAGCGAATGAACGACTCCACTAAGGAACAGGTGAAGACCATGACACCAGTTTTAGCAGATAAGTAGAGTCTGACCCTGTTAACATGTGACAAACCCTAAATTCCACACCACACCTGGCCCGCATTCATTTCAACGGTACAGACAAGAAGGATTGTGGCAACACTCTACCAGACGTAAAGTAAGGAGGTGTGACAGGTGGGGGCACTCTGGAGCCCTCCGTCAGGTCTCGGCTTAGGGATCGTGGAAAGGATCGCTGCGATGAAGTTACTGGAAATTATCAAGATGTGGCAGAAGTCTCTGGATGGGGTGATGGTTCTATGCTAATCTCAGCGTCTTGGTTTCCTTTTCCTTTTCAGGGAAACAGCAAATACTCTTCATTAGTGTCAGAAATCAGTTGTAAAGCACAGTGGTAGTGTATTCTGATTATTGAGAAAGTTTCCTTTCTTTTAAGAAATAAATAACAAAATATTTAGCCGTCATATGCATTGTATATATATGTGTATAAAACCTCCATGGTTGAGAGAGATCACATGTGCTCTTATAAATAACATGAGGTACATGGTTACATGCCCTCACATAGTGTTTATTGGGAGAAAGTCACTACATTTTTAAAATTACCAATGGGGGGAACGGTTTGGAGAGAAAGTGGAGTGCTTTGGAGTCTTGTACTTTTTCTGCATATTTTAGAATAAGACATTTAAAACCTAAGATCTATAAAATGGAGCACAAATGTCTGAAAACCAAGATTCACGACAACAAACTGAAATGGGCTAAGTCTGATGTGTCTGGATGAACCTATGCGCCGGCTCCTTATTGATTCTTCAGTGGCCCTCAAAGCAAGAGCAGACATTTGAGTCCCCTTTGGTAAGCAGGATTTTGCATTTGTGGTTTGGCTTTGGTTCACAGCCTCGTCTCCGGGTCTGGTTTCCAGTTTATATACAACTTTTCAAGCTCACTATGATTCATAACTTCCTGTTCGTGCTGTCCGATTTATGAGGGTGAATTCTGAGGTTTCGTAAGTCAGACTTGTGCAGCAGTGCCAAATTTGTTTCACTGTCTCCTCAGTGAGTGCTAAACCGGATCCTACTACGAGGATTCGCTTTAACAGGAGTGAAACATGAACACAAAGTAGGGGGTATGCATGACTTGCACAGACACTTATGTGAAAGCAGCCAGAGAGCAAGATGGAGCTACAAATTCCCAAACGTCTCAGTCCTACTACTGTGCTGTTAGGAACACATAACACATACCCAATATGTAAGGACATTGGACTTCCGAATAAAAATATGCTGTTTTCATTCAAGTCTTGACCAATTTTTAGCACATTACTCTGAAAACCATTGCAGGAAAGTGCCTGGGAAGGTGACCCGACTTATTGCTGGAGAAGACACAGGTTTTCCTTGACACAGAACATTCAATCAAAGGTTTTTATAAGATGATCCTTCTAGGTCAAACTACACCGATATTTATACAAGCTCTGTGTAAATTCCCCATGTTGTCGTATGAAGTTAAAGTATGAAAATGAATGTGGATTCTCACATCGAGTGAGGTGGGGCTCATCCGGCCACAGGGAAAGTCCGTGAGAGAGACACATGCAGAGCAGGGACAAGGTCCTTTATGGGACATAAAACTCTCTGGAAAAGTTTTATAGTAAAGAAACAAAATTACCAATTTCTGCTTCTAGTTTTGAAAACAAATGTATTTTAACTGAAAAATGTAATAAAACAATGAGGGTATGTTCAAAGAGGTCAAGGAAAGGATAAGGAAAGGAGATGGAGAAAGGACAGCAGCCAAAGGCCTGTTCCTCTCACTCTCGCTTATAGGTGCTGATTAAAATGTGTCTGGAGGATCGTCAGTCAATTTGTGCATGTTGTTCATGCTATTCTGAACTAAATTACTCTCTCTCTCTCTCAGTGCTGTCACAAAAATAAAAATGACACTCACACTTCCCTGATACACATACAAAGTAAAAACAACAAAATCTTAGGCATTAAAGAAAAGTTTAAAACACACGTACACAAACCTTTTCTGATTGTTGAGGGAAACATCGTTAATGTAGTCTATACTACAAAGGCCTCTGGAGCTGTCACCATGTCCTAACGGACGTCAGCACAGCATTCGGGCCAGGCTGGAATTCCTCGGGAGCTGACCATTGCTACTAATCGTAGCAATAGCGGGAAATACCCGCTGGAGATTCCCCCGCGGCGCCCTAAATTCTACAGTTTCCTCTTTGCTATAATCTGATTGAAACAGTTCAGGGACATTCTTTGCACCATTCTTTGCACTTTGCCTAGCTGAGAGAATTCCCCTTTTTCTTTTCCAGGATTTTAAGAGACAAATGAAAATCACTACTAACGTGCTTTAGTTGTAAGACAAATGTTGCTTTTGAGAAAGTATAACTTACTAATAAGATACAACTGTTTCTGTGTATTAGTTTAAATAACGTGGTAACGAGGTGGTTAATCTTGCAGTCTCCCTTCCCAGAAGCTCGCGCTTGAGCACTGCCACTTATTCTTTCTTCCACCAGCAGCGAGAACACGGCACTGTTCACACCCTTCCCCGTGGCGAGGCTCGGAGGGGCTGCTCGGAGGAAACAGAGCTGACTCTGCACACCGGCTGGTTTACTCCGCGGCCTTTTCAAGAACTCGGAGCAGGAACTCTGAGGCTGAGGAGGTGGATCACTTCTGGCTTTGGCTTACGAGAAGGTGAAATAATCTGGTTCCGTGAGCCAGGGACTACGTCACTCTTGTCCTCGCTTGTCTCATTTACAGAGTGAGAAAGTTGGATGACACGACTCTCACGCTCCCTGGGCTCTGTGACAGCGTGACCTGACCTCCTTCGGCTCCCCGGGTCTCACTCCGTCCTCGCAGGTCCAGGCCCAGGGCATGGTGGGCGCCGCTGCCCTGAGACTGAAGACTGCGAGACTTCCCGGGCCGTGCGCCCGCCGTGGGACAGGAGCCGGCACGACTAGTCCTAACCGTCTCTGGACTTGTTCCTGCTGTCCTTGAAGTCCTTCTCTTGGGTTTCTCCCCTGTGGGCGCCACATCACTCTTCTGGTTAGCCGATCAGCTGTCTTCTCCAGTTTCTTCTCTGACGGTTGCCACACAGGTAGAGCTGGGACCCCCACAGTTCCCTCCGTGTCCCCTTCCCTAAGAAACACCTTCAGGAAACTTCTTCGGGCTACTTATTGGAGCAATTTCGTTGTCTTGGTAATTATAAACACTATATTTTGACATTAAAATTTAAACAGTATCCCCATAGAAATGAACACTTAAATGTAATGATTTGACTCAAGAAAAAAAACATTTAAAAATCTATTACTTGTTTTACGTGTGTGCGTGTGCTTTGCCTGTGTGCCACACGGATGCAGAAGCCAGAAAAGGACATGGAGGACCCTTGACCTGGAGTTACAGACAGTTGTTAGCTGCCATGTGGGTGCTGGAAATCCTGGTGGTCTGGAAGAGCAGCCAGAGTCCTTAACTACTGAGCCATCACTTTAGCCCCAAGAAATATTTTTAAGATTAAGCAGTAATTGAAGGGGCTGTGTTTACTGCTCAAAGCTTGCTCCTAAAACCGAAGATGTAAATGTTGAGATAATTCCAATAGACTATTGCCATTAAATTACGTAAAAAATGAACATATTTCTGATTCAGAATGCATTTTCTTTGGAAAAACTCCTTGTCAGCTAACACCTTATTAAAGTCATAATTTTATACTTATAAAATTAAGATAGTCACTATGTAGTGTCAGGAGCCTCTGAAGGTTCAATTTTCCTGACTTGACAATCTTGACAGTTATGAGAGAGCTCATTAGGAACTTTATAGAATATTTCTTGGGTTTGTTTTGACTATGGTTATATTTTCTTGAGGGAATAATGACAGATGTAAAATGCTATTTTCAAGTTATATAGTTTTGTATTTCATTTGCTATACTAGCACACCACTGTAGCTCATTATTTAAAATTAGATTACATGTTAGCCATGGAAAACATCTTGCTGATAATTTTATTTAATGTCTATTTCCCCAGGAAACAGAAAGCAGGCTTCATGCAGAAGTTTTTAGTTGTTGGGTCTTTCAACTCTAACCTTCATCATGAGTCTGAAACTTGAGAGTCAGGGTAGAAGCCAGAAGAATTTGAAATACTGCTTTAAATATAAAGGAAGAAATTAATCCACCCCATATGAGCAACTTAATATGGACATCACTCTCTTTGCTGGCATTGAAGAACAAGATCTATGGCCTGACTCAGCCATTATAATCAAGCATATCTGGACTCTTCAAATATAAAAAAAAAAGTAAATAAAACAAAATGTCATTAAATATCTTAGACATTGGGCTGGAGAGCTGGCTCAGTGGTTAAGAACACTAGCTGCTCTTCCATAAGACCTGGGTTTAATTCCCATCACCCACATGGCAGCTCACAACTGTCTGTAACTCCTGTCTCAGGGGATCTGACACCATACACAGACATACATGCATTCTGGAAATGCCTTCCCAGACATACCCAGATATCTATTTGACTAATCTCCTAGTAATTTCACAATGAAACCAAGTGGACAATCAAGATTAGCCATCACAGAGACTTTGGCTCAGTAGTTGGGGTGATCACGAACACTGTCCTTGGAGTCAATTATTACTTACAAATAAATCACAGAAATAACTGTAAGATTATAGTTCAAGTATTTTGTATGATTCATTTTTTCACCTCATTCACTTCTTGGGAAAATCTTTACTTTTACCTTTGATGACAGGAACTACCTTCCAACCAAATAGAAAGGGTTTGCTCCGGTCCACAAACCCTTTAACAATCTAAAACAAGTGCACTGAACAGAAAAACCTTCTGTATTAGAAACCAGTGGAGTTACCTAAGCAATAGTCCTTCACTCTGCCTTGTACCTCTGCCGTACCTTCTTTTATGATAATTTCATCTACCATCCCAACAGGCTGAACAGACGGGCGGGTACCTGCAGAACACTTTTCCTGCAGGTATCCATGGGAGGTTTTGGACCCAATTAGCATCTTGGTCTGTAGCCTGAGTGAAAATCACTCATGTCTTTGTGGGTGGGCATTATTGACTTGACTGGTTACTTGAACAGAGCAAAGGGGGCAGACTCTATCTCTTTTATGTATGTTTGGGTTTTTAATTATTTTTATTAAAATAGATTTTTATGCAATATACTCTGATCATGATTTTCCTTTTCCCACTGTTCCCAGATCTACCCCTTCCTTTTCCTTCTTCCTCTCATCAGAAAACATACATATAATAATAATAATATGAAATAAAACCAAGCGAACCACAATATGACAAAATAAACATTTAAAAAGACCAAAAAAAAGCACAGATTCTGAGACACAAACATTTTCATACATAGAAAATTCATGAAAAACAAACTAGGAAATATATAAGAATATATATAATATATAATAATAGTATAATAATATATAAGAAAAATATCTATAAATTTAACAAAAAGTGTCCAGACAAAGCATTATGAGATAAACAAACAAATTTTAAAAATAAACAACAACAACAATAACAACAAAATCTTCCAAACATATTATTGAGTTCTTTTTGTGTTGGCTGGACATGGGACCTGTGGTCTGTACACCCAGTGAGAGTTCATTAGCAAAAGCTAATTTTTCTTTTGTGGGCAGTTATCAACTGGAGGTAGATTATGGGTTAGGAATGGGGCTTTATGTCTCAGCTCTGGGATTCCCTCTAGTTTAATCCTGTGCAAGCCCTGAGCATGCTGTCACAAGCTCTATGAGGGCATATGCGCGTTGGTCCTTCCGGGTTTAAAATGCCTTGTTTCTTTGGCATCGTCCATCCCCATTGAGTTTTTATTTCTGCTTCCTCTTCCACAGAGTTCCTTGAGCCCCGAGTGGAGGGGTTTGCTGAAGACATCCCACTCAGAGCTGAGCATTCCAAGGTCTCTCCTTATCTATACATTGTCCAGCTGTGGGTCTGTGTCTGTCCCCGTCTTCTGTGGGAGGGGACGTCTCTGACAAGGGCTGAGCAAGTCAGTGCCCTAGGAGTGTGACAGTGTACTTGACCTTGTTGTTCGACGAGGAACACTCAGTTTCTCCTGCTTTTTGGCCTAAGGTTGGGACTATGTGATCAGTTCCCTTCCCTCCAGGTCTCAAGTTTGCTCTCGAGTTGTGAACGACACCTCTGACATTCTCACTTCTCCAGTTCTGCATCAGCAGTTCCCTTATCCTCTTATCAAATCACTCAAGCAACTTAACAGCACACCTGAAAGCACTAGAAAAAAGAAGCAGACACACACAAGAAGAGTAGACGGCAGGAAATAATCAAACTCAGGGCTAAAATTGGTAAGTTAGAAACAAAGAGAAATACAAACAATCAACAAAACTAAAAGCTGGTTCTTTGGGAAAATCAACAAGATAGACAAACCCTTAGGCAAACTAACTAAAAGGAAGAGAGGTAATATCCAAATTAACAAAATCAGAACCGAAAAGGGGGGCATAACAACCGACACTGAGGAAATCCAAAGAGTCATTAGGTCTGACTTCAAAAGCCTGTACTTCACAAAACTGGAAAATTTAAATGAAATGGACGATTTTCTTGATATATTCCATTTACCAAAGTTAAATCAAGATCAGATTAGCAATCTCACTAGTCCTATAAACCCCAAAGGGAAATAGAAGTAGTCATTAAAAGAATCCCAACCAAAAAAACAAAAAACAAAAAAAAAAAAACCCAGGGCCATAAGATTTCAGTGCAGAATTATAGCAGACATTCAAAGAAGAGCTAATAACAATACTACTCAAACAATTCCACAGAATAAAACTGAAGGAACGTTACCAAACGTATTCTATGAAGATATAGTGACCTTGATACCTAAACTATGCAAAGATTCAGCCAAGAAAGAAAATTTCAGACCAGGTTCCCTCATGAACAATTATGCAAAAACACTCAATAAAATACTTGCAAATCAAATCCAAGAGCACATCAAAAACATCATCCACCATGACCAATTCGTTTTCATCCCAGGGATGCAGGGATGGTTCAACATACAAAAATCCATCAGTGTAATCCACCATATACATAAACTTAGAGAAAACCTCATGATCATCTCCTTAGATGCTGAAAAAGCCTTTGACAAAATCCAACACCCCTTCATCATAAAAGTCTAGGAGACATCAGTGATACAAGGCCCATACCTAAATATAATTAAGACAATATACAGCAAGCCTATAGCTAAAATCAAATTAAATGAAAAGAAACTCAAAGCAATTTTACTAAAATGAGGGACAAGACAAGGATGTCTACTCCTTCCAATACAGAACTTGAAGTCCTAGCTAGAGCAATAAGACAACTAATGGAGATCAAGGGGATACAAATTGGAAAGGAAGAAGTCAGAGTATCACTATTCGCAGATGATATGATAGTATATATGAATGTCCCCAAAAATTCTACCAGAGAACTTTTACAGCTGATAAACACCTTCAGCAAAGGGACTGGATAGAAAATCAACTCAAAAAAAAAATTGGTAGCCCTCCTTTATGCAAGTGATAAACGAGCTGAGAATGATTTTATTTAAACAACACCCTTCAGAATAGCCACAAATAATGTAAAATATCTTAATGTAGCTCTAACTAAGCAAGAGAAAGACCTGTATGACAGGAAGTTCAAGTCTCTGGAGAAAGAAACTGAAGAAGATATCAGAAGATAGAAAGACCTTCCCATGTTCGTGGATCAGTAGAATCAACATAGTAAAAAGGCCTTCTTACCAAAGGCAATATACAGAATCAGTGCAATCCCCATAAATTTCCAACACAATTCTTTACAGACCTTGAAGTTAAGTACAATTCTTGACTTCATATGGAAAAACAAAATACTCAGAATTGCTAAAGCCATCTTGTTCAATAAAAGAGCTTCTGGAGCTATCACCATCCCTGCTTTTGAGTTGTCCTACAGAGCAGTAAATCATAAACGCTGCATGGTACTGGGATAGAAACAGACTGGTAGATCAAAGGAATCAAACTGAAGACCCAGAAATAAGCCCACACACCTACAGACACATGATTTTTGAAAAAGAAACCAAAACCATACAATGAAAAAAAGAAAGCATTTCAACAAATGGTGCCAGTTTAACTGGATATCCACATGCAGAAAAATGCAAATAGATCCATTTTTATTACCAAGCACAAAACTCAAGTCCAAGTGGATCAAAGACCTCAACATAAAACTGGACATACTAACAAGTGGGGAAGAGCCTTAAACTCATTGGCACAGGAGACAACTTCCTGAACAGAACACCAACAGCTCAGGCTCTAAGATCAACAATCAATAAATAGGACCTCATGAAACTGAAAAGCTTCTGTAAGTCAAAGGATACTGTCAATAGAACAAAACTGCAGTCTACAGATTGAGAAATGTTCTTCACCAACCCTAAATCTGGCAGAAGGCTAATATCCAAAATATATAGAGAACTCAAAAAATTAAACACCAACAAACAAAATAATCTAATTAAAATATGGGGCACAGAGCTAAACAAAGAATCTCAAGTGGCCAAAAGCACTTAAAGAAATTCTCAATGTCATTAGTCATGAAGGAAATACACATCAAAACAACTCTGAGATTCCATCTTAAACCCTCAGAATGCCTAGGATCAAAAATTCAAGTGACAGCACATGCTGGAGAGGATATAGAGAAAGGGGAACCCTCCTCCATTGCTTATGAGAATCCAAACTTGTACAACCACTTTGGAAATCAATCTGAGCTTTTCTCAGAAAATCGTAACTAGCTCTCCTTCAAGACCCAGCTATACAACTCCTGGGTGTATTCCTGAAAGATGCTCCACCCTGCAACAAGGACATTTGCTCAACTATGTTCATAGCAGCTTTATTTGTTATAGCCAGAATCTGAAAATAACCCAGATGTCCCTCAACAGAGAAATGGATACAGAAATTGTGGTACATTTACACAATACACAGTTATTAAAAACAAGGACAACATGAAATTTCCAAGCAAATGGATGGAAGTAGAAAAGATCATTCTGAGTGAGATAACCCAGACCCAGAAGGACTTTCATGGTATGTACTCACTTATAAGCATATATTAGCCATATATTACAAGATAACCATACTATACAATTCATAGACCCAAAGAAGGTAAGTAATAAGGAGGACCCAAAGGAGATACTTAAATATCACTCATAACTGGAAATAGAATAAACAGCAGAAGTGGTTGAAGAGAGGGAACAGGGTTGAAGTGAAGAGTTTAAGTTGGCCTGGGTTTAACTCCATTTTGAAATAAAGAGCCATCTTGACTGGGAGCTGAATTTAGGTACCAGGAAATATCACAGAATGTACATTTGGCAGAAAACAAAGTTAACTCTCCTAGCAATGGCCTCCAGGAAATAATACAGAATAAAAGCTTCATAGAAAATAGAGACAATCTCCCTGGCAATAATCAATGGGAATTAGTTGAGAATCAGGTGGGAAAACTCTCCCCAATGTTTCAGATATAGTTTAGAAGAATAGCCATTGTGATTATATGCTTTACCCATTGTAATTAATTCCTTAGCAATTGTGATTATGTGCCTCAGAGAAGGTCATCTCGCCCCTCTAACTTTTACCTAATCCTGTAACTTCAAGGCATATGCTCCCCCCATTTGCTATCATAGAAACATGTGCCCCCTTGCCTACTGTCATGGAAACCCCCTACTTGCAGTCTTTCCCTTTAAAAGCCCTCCTCACTCAGAGCTAGGGGTCCCACTTCTCTACTGCTGCGTCAGTGAGACTTGGGTCCCAAGTTTGATTGCTTCAGTAAAAAAGCTCTCTTGCTCTTGCATCGAGTCCTCTCCTGGTGGTCTCTGAGGGTCCCGTGAACCTGGCATTACAGAAGAATGAATGTGGAGAGAAATGAGGGTGTAGTCAGGCTGGGGAGAGCAGGTGGGAGGACAGAGGGCTTGCAGAAAGAAGAGAAACTATGGGCAGGGACTTTTCTGTGACAAGCTGGAGACCTACAACAGGTTAGACTCCTGGAAGGATATGGGGTGACTCTAGCTGAGACCCTTAGTAGCGGGGGTCATGGAGACTGAAGAGGCCACCCTTTAACTAGACTGGACTCCTAGTGGAGGGGGGGGGGACACCAACCTATCCACAAAAACTTAGACTCAAATTTCACCCTGCCTACAAGATGTGCGGGGATAAAGATAGAGCAGAGATTGAGGAATGTCCAACCAATGCCTGGCCCATCTGAGACCCACCCCACAGGAGCGAGTCATACCCTGACACTATTAACAACACTCTGCTGTGCTTGCAGATAGGAGACTAGAAGAGCTGAGAGGCTCCACCAACAGTAGATCAAAACAGAAGGGGCGACTCACAACCAAACATTGGGTGGCATGCAGAGAGTCTTCTGGAAGCATGGGGAGAATAGAAGGGCCAGAGGGGACAGGAGCTCTCCAAGAAAACCAGCAGAGCCAACAAACCTGGGCCCAGGGAGGCTTAGGGAGCACCAACCAAGGACCTAGGTCCCTCACACTTATGTAGATGATGGGCAGCTTGGCCAACATATGGATTCCCTAGAAAGGGGAGAGAGACCTGTCTCTCACATGGACTCTAGGGCCTGCTTTTCAATCACTTTCCCAGGCACAGGCCACAGGGGAAGAAGATGCACTAAGTGCTGATGAGACTTGAGGTGCTGGTCTGAGTTGGTAGGGGAGGCTCCCCTTATCTGAGAAGTAGGGAAAGGGGGTAGAGGGGAGTGGGAGAAAGGATGGGAATGGGAGGAGAGGAGGGAGGGCCTATGATAAGGATGTAAAGTGAATAATTAGTTAATTATTTATTTTTTAAATTATTGTATGAAAATTTTTTCAATAAAATATGAAAAAAAAATACCAACTATTCCAAAAACAAAGTTCAACCTCTCTTACAATATAATTTTAACACAAAAAGGGCAAAACAAAAAAAAAAATGAATTATGAGAAGAGAAATTCTTATCTAATTTAAGAAGCAATGGTAACTTCTCAGCCACTGCTTTAGCCAGCACACATATGGCACACTGGGGAGGAGGTTCCTGACAAATATCTGAATGGTCACTAAAAAAGAATCAGCATTTCCAATCAACAAAAAGCATCCCATGACCTTGAACAATATACAAAGCAATATTTCTTTTTTTCCTGTAAAAATATAGAATGTGTTCAACTAGATTTTTCTAGAAAAACAACTAAAGCTCAAAGTATTTGATGATGTACAAAGGAAAGAGGAGAAGGTAAAAGGGAAGAAGAAAAATTGAAATGGGATGAGAATTGCACATAGGAGAACCCTGATTTTCAGAACTTACTTAGTTGTGGATTACTGCGTTGGCTCAGTGAGTAAAGAGGGCTGCTGCCAGGCCTGGTGGGCAGCGTTTGATCCTGAAGACCAGCACGGTAGATGTACGGAACTGACTCCTACCGGTTGTCTTCTGATCCCAAGTGCTTGCTGTGGTGTGCATGGCCCCTCCCTGAAATAAATACCATGAAACGTGATTGTTTTTTAAAGAATGTGCCATTTCAGGAACCGCGCCGAGCACGCCTCGTGTTTGGTGTCTTGCAGTAACACCCTATGAGTCTGCAGATGAGTAAAGTAGCTATCTTATGGTCAGTCCGGGTTTGTAAAGACAGAGTTTCCAAACCACATTTCCAACTTCAAATCCTGGGCCCTCGGTGGTTTTTTTTTCTCTGTGACAGTTTTCCTGTTCATCTCTTTTCTGCTTGACATACTGCAGTACTCACACCGCTATCCTTAGCTGATAAAATAACTATCAGGTAGAACAAACATTTCCACATCTCTTCAAAATCCCCCTCAAGTTTATATCATAAAGAATGTTCCTGGGTAGAGGATGGAGTGATAAAGAGTTGAGCTCTGCAAAATGAAGTGGGGAAGCAAACAGGGAGGCAGAAAGAATGGAGGACATAAAAATAAAGTAATTCCTTTTTATTTTATTTGCTATTTGTATTTTTGAAAATTTCATACATGAATATTGTGATTGCATTAACTTTTCTCTTCCTTGCATCAGCTCTTCCTGTGTCTCCCCTATTCTTCAAATTCATGGCATCTTACTCTTTTATTGTTATTATTATTATGTATACATATGAATATATGTATATATTTACATATTTATAAATACAACCTGCTGAGATCATTCAGTGTTGCTTGTATGTATTGAGAGCTGACTTCTTGGAACTGTCCTAACCTGTCATGGGAATTGTCCTTGGAGAAGACTGAATTTTCTTCTGTCAGCAGCTATCCATTGCCTCTAGCTCCGCTAGGAGTGAAGCTTTCCAGGGGTGAAAAATTGCGCTATTCGTGTTGTCATGTCAACTGCTGTTGTCGTTATGCAGTTCTCGTTTAGAAAACCATATTGTTGAGATTTCCTGGGTGAAGACAACTAAGGACAATGGGAATGGCCTCTATTGTTTTGGGCTCTCTTGGACTCCCTTCACCAACAACTCAAAGGAAGATTTTCAATGTCTGCCACTGGGTCTTGTTGACAGTCTGCAGCTCGGGTGTGGGGAGAGAATCATCAGTTCAGGAGCTTTCTACTTTTACAACACAGCTCAGTCATTAAGGAAAATTAATCGCGCTAGATATTTAAGAAGGATTTAAGAACACTGGCTTTTAGTACTTGTAAAAATACTCCCTGTTTAAAGAAGTTTGAAGCTATAAATAAAACGAAAGGGTTTTTATTAGTCACAGCTCTCTAAAGAAGGACAGAAAAGTACATGTGTGTGTGTGGTGATAGATATAGAGAGAACATGACAGAGGAAGAGACATAAACAGAGAGAAAAGATTGCAAGACAGGGAGAGATAGTAATGAGTTATTAAAAAAAAAAAAAAAAAAACTAGGCCAAGTCCTGTGGTGTGCAGTTGGTGGAATAGCAAAGCAGGAGAGAGGACAAGTACTTCTAGTCTGAGTGCAGAGTCTGAGAACCAGGAGAAATGATAGTAGATATTCTAGTCTGAAAGCTGGTAGGTGAGATTGAAAAATAGCCAGCATTTTATGTTTAGGTCCAAAAGCTAGCAAAAACAAAACAAACAAATTTAAAAAAAAAAAAGCAGATAACACAAAACTAACAACCCAAAGCTGTGTCCAGCTCCAGTCAGTTCTCCTCCCAACGTGAGGCTCTACATTTTCTAGCCTTCAGCTGATCTTGTGAGAACCCGTTAGTGAGAGCATCCTTTCTTCGCAGCTGGCTGCTTCAGGTGTTGACCATCAAATTACCCTTCACAGGCTGCGGGAGGTCAGCTTAACATAGAGCAGAAGCGGTGCTTTAGACGTGTTGAGGTCTTGAAAGGATGGTGTTTTAGGTGTACTGGTAGGAATATCACAAAAGTTTTTTTTTTTTAATTTTTGATTTTTATTTATCTGCTCACTTTACATCCTGATTGTAGCCTCTCCCTACTCTCCGCTCGACCCCCCTCCCTGTTCCTCCTCTCCTCTTCCCCTGTTGCCTGAGCGGGCAGCCCAACAAGGGGGAAGTGATCAGAAAGCAGGCGACAGAGTCCACGTCAGAGTCAGCCCCTGCTCCTCTTACTAAGGAACCCATATGAGAATCGAGCTGCCCATTAGCTACATCTATGTACGGGCCTAGATCCAGTCCGTCCATGGTCCTTGGTGGGTGATTCAGTCTTCACAGGACCCCTGGGCCCTGGTTAGTTGCCTCTGTTTGTCTTCTTGTGGCGCTCCTGTCTTGCCTAGGTCCGTCTATCCTTTGCCTCCATTCTTCTGTAAGACTCCCTGTGCTCCATCCAAAGTTTGGCTGTGGGTCTTTGCATCTGTTTCCGTCAGCTGCTTGGTAGAGCTACCCAGAAGACAGCCACCCTCGGCCCCAGCCTGCACCCAGCAGAGCGTCTCCAACGGTGTCAGGGGCTGGCTCTCTCCCGTGGGGTGGGTCCCGGCTGGGCCGGATATTGACTGGACACATTCTCTGCCTCATCTCCATCCCTGCGCACCCTGTAGTCAGGGCAAAGCTTGGGGCGAAGTTTTTACGTGTAAGTTGCCGATCTTCTCCCTCCACTGGGAGTCGTGTCCAGCTAGAGGGTGTCCTCTTCAGTCTCCATGTCCACCCCCGTATCCTCCTGAATTGACCAGCCTAGGAAGTTGGTTCTCGCCTTCCCACTATGCTGCTTGCCAGTGTTTGTACCACGCTACCTGGCACCGGAGCTACCCCGGAGCTGCCAGGCACTCTCCGATTTCTACCTCACAGCAGACGGTGGAGCACCGTCACTGCAGACACGGGAACTGGGAATTCAGATTCAGGGGGTCCCCACGCGTGGTGGACACCACACCATCCTGCCAGCCCGCGTGAGGATACTTTAAATAAGTGTTTCTCACCCCCTCTTTATAAAGCTGTAGTTAGTGCATAAGTGACATTTCAAATTTATGTTTCTGGTTTGTGCGTCCTTTTATGGGTTGTAATTTTTTGGTGATTTGTTTCTGTTCATTACACTTCTGAAGGGAACTTTATGATGAACATGTGGGCGGAGGTAGTTTTCTGTTTGGTATTATCTAACTACGGTTATTCCTGCTAATGAATTCTGAGGTTGACAACTGTTAATTTGTTGAAAAGAATGATTATCATGTTTATCTCCTAGTAACAAATCTTGTAGGCTATAATTAAAATGTTCGGCTAAAATACGTTTCTACTCTCCTATTAAATTTATGAGTTAAATAGAACACTTCTAGCCAGGCCACAGGGTAAGACAATGCAGCCAGCCCTGATGAGACCTGATAGGTTAGGGTTAGAGGGCAGGGGAGGAGGACCTCCCCTATCCTTGGACTACTGGAGAGGCATAGGAGGAGAAGAGGGAGGAGATGAAGGAGAGGGCCACAGCTGGGATAAAAAGTGAACAAATTGTAACAAATAAAAAATAAATAAATTTTTAAAGGTGAATACGTCTAGATATATTTACTGACAAGAATACTTTTGTTTCATGTTTTTGGTGATTTTCTATTACAGCGTCAAGGCTTATTTGTCTCAGGACTCCAGGGGTATTTGACCACACTGTTCGCTTAGTAACAACGTTCTTTTTAAAGGAAATTCTTATAGATAATAAAGTGGTATTTCTATAATTACTTAATATTTAACACAAGACATTACGACAGCCTACAGGAATATTCAATGATAACATAGGTCCAGAAGAATTCATTTACCGGCATCCATATGAGAGAGCGAGAAACAAAGTAACCACGACAACTCTTCTACAGGAAAACATGTAATCGGCAGGCTTACAGCTCAGAGGTTTAGTCCACTACGATCATGGCAGGACGGCCTGCAGGCTGACATGGTGCTGGAGAGGTAGCAGTCAGCAGTCAGCAAGCAATGAGTAAAAGAGACACTGGGCCCCATTTGAGCACCTGAGACCCCAAAGCCCACCCCTCAGAGACATGCTTTCTCCAACAAGGCCGCATCTCTGAACAGCGCCGCTGCCGATGGGGTACCTTATTCAAACCACCGCAGCCGTGATAAAGAACAGCAGCTTCTAAACAAACTGTGGATCTACAGAAACTGTAAGGAGGTGTTGAACTGTAACATTAAGGCAAGGGCAATAATCAGTACAATCTGGTTGGGGCCGGAGAACATCATGTGAGAGGCGTGTTTAGCTGCGAATGAACTCATGACTTTAAAAGTCATCGTGCGTCGGGCTTAATGAGAAGCTGGAAATCGTCTATTAAAAATTACTGTTATAAGATTAAGTGGGTGTGGAAAATTTTAAAACTCAAGGAGCCATATAAAATGGTCTTTATAGACTACATAAAATAGTGTGTTTAACACTAGCAGACAGTCACAATTAGTCTGGAGGTGGCTATTCTCCACAAAGAGAGTAAATTTTACATGAGATCAAAATTTAAATATGTTTCAAGTTTGTTTATGGGTTGGGCTAGCCTAGAGAAATCTTAGTCAGACCTCTTACTTCACCATATTCCCTTCACAATATTCCTTCTTAGAGAGACACTAAAAGCTTATAGACTGGCCTCAAAGTTCAATTTTCCAATAGTAATAAGATCATTCTGGTATGAAGGTTTAAAGTGGATTACGGAACTTAACAGCGTTGTCAAAAAGAAATGTTAATGGTGACAAAAGACTTTGAAATTCATTATTCTTCACCATCAGGGAAAAGAGTACTAAAAGTGCATTAGGGTTCCGTCTTAACATACTCTGAATGGCCACCATCAAAACCACAAATGACAACAAAGGCCAGCAAGGATGTGGGCACAGGAAAACATTCACTTGTTGGTAAGAGCGCAAACTAGTAAAAATCACTCTAGGAACCAGTCTGTAGGTTTCTCAAGAAGCTAGAAGTAGAACTACCATGTGACTCTGCCCTGGCCCTCCTGCGTGTTTACCCGGAGGACTCCATACCCTACTATAGAGAGAGAGTTACTGACTTACGGTCTTTGCTGCTGCAGAGCTTGGAGTCATCCAAGATGTTTGCCAACAGATGAATGGATAATTAAAATGTCTCAAATATACCCAATGGGATTTTATCCAGGTATAAAGAAAAAGGAAATGATGAAATTGGAAGGAAAATAGATGGAATTGAAAAAATGTCCTTTTTAGGCTTGTTCATTTATAATGAAAGTCTGTAGAGACATGGAAGTGAGAAAGGAGCCACAGTGGAGGAGGGGCTAAAGACCTAAAGGGGTGTGAAGATGGCACCATCCAGAGTCTGAGAAAACAGGTGGAAGGAATACTAAGGGTGGCAAGGTTTAGCATGGATGAAGATGAGGGTTGGGGAAAAAGCAACTGACGGGAAGAAACTAAGGATATGTGAGGAAGCCACGTAAAAGCCACTACTGAGGCCCCAGTCTTCCCCCCCAGCTTTGGAGCTGACCATCTTCTATGGCCTCCTCCTTCTCTCTCCCATACCCAGTGGATCATGCTCATCTTCCACCACCTCCCTCTTTCTCAGCCACCAGTTCCCTGAGGAACTCCCAAGGAACGCCACAGCCCCAGCAGCCAGGGAATCAGGTAGGCGATCTTCACTCTCCCTTCTCTTCACCAATTCCAATCCTCCAGTCTTACCTGCAGCTTTACAGCAATCTGCCACAGTCTCTCCTCCCTCTCTACCCCCATTCCCAGGGGTCTACACAGATCCCAGCAGCACACCCAGCTTTCCTCCCTTCTGAGGACCTCTCACACCTCTGCTCTTAGCCCATTGCCATCACTGAGTGCCAACCTCCAACCCCCAGAAACAAGTTCCAACCCACACACCCTGTGGCCACACCAGGCAGGATCTCAGAAGCATTCCCCACCAAGATTCAGAAACAATAACAGAAATCAAGGGGGGAAAAGAAGTGCCCACCCAAGAACCACAAGTCCAGATAACAGCACCTAGAATTACAATCATCCCAACCCCAGATGCCTAGACACCAGCATAAAAGCACAATCAATAATATCCAAGACAGTTTGTCTCCACTGGAGCCCAACAACCCTACTAGAGTGGGCCCTGAGAATTGAAACATAGATTAAGCACTAGAAAAAGACTTCAATAGCTATTATGAATATCATAAAGGACCTTAAAGAGGATATGACTAAATCTATTAATGAAATCAATGAATACACAAATAGTAGAAAGATATGAAGAAAACTTTTCAAGAAACAAAAATGGAAATGGAATCAATAAAGAAAATCAATGGGAACAAGGACCATCAAAGCCAATCAACCAGGGCCCAGAGGGGTCTATGGAGTCTGAAGCACAAAGCAAGGACCATGCATGGTCTGGACCTAGGCCCTCTACTCATAAGTGATGAGCATCTTAGGCTTCACATGGGCCCAATATCAGGGGAGTGGGGGTTTCCAACATGGCCTACCTGCCTTTTGATCATTTCTCCTGATGGGACTGCACAACCAGGACCCAGGAGCAGAAGACAAGCTCAGCCCTCATGTGAATAGATGAGCTGGGGTGTCTGGGTAGAGGAACTTCCCTATTCTGAGGAGATAAGGGGAGGAAGGATGCTGGAGGGAAGGCAAGACTGATAGGAGAAGAGGGAGGGGCCTATGACCGAGATGTAAATAGAAAAATTAAGTAAAAAAAAAAAATCCAGGCACAAAACACTCAGGAAATCTAGGACACTAAGAAAAAAAATCAATAAATAATAAGAATAGAGAAAGGAGAAGAAACTTTGGCTAAAAAGCACAGAAAATGCTTTCCACAAAAGCATAGAAGAAAATTTTCTTAGCTTAACAAAAACCATTCCTATCAAGGTACAAAAAGCATATAAAAAACTAAATAGAGTGGACCAAAGAAGAAACTCTCCATGACACATAATAATCAAAACACGAAAAGTACAGATAAAGAAAGAATATTGAAAGTCACAAGGGAAAAAAAGCAAATAACATATAAAAGCAAATCGGCTAGAATGACACCTGGCTACTCAATGGAGACTCTACGTCCAGAAGAGCCAGTAAAGATGTTTTACAAGCTCTAAGAGACCACAGATGGCAGCTCAGACTACTCACCCAATAAAAATTTCAGTCACAGTGTATGGAGAAAGAAAGACATTTCACAATAAAACCAAATTTAAGCAGTATGTACCTATAAATCCAGAAGAATCCATGACAGAAGGCACTAGAAGAAAAACTAAAGCCTGAAGAGGCTAACTAAGCCCAAGAAAACACAAGGAATAAATAATCTCAGGCCAGCAAAGATTTGGGGGATTCCACACTGCAACCGAATGTGTTGTTTTTATTTCCTCAGAAGAGGAGGATGAGATGAGAGCCACACACAAGCTTTACGAATACATGGCTAGGGCTGAGCTCAAGAGTGTTTACATCTCTGTTCTATCTATCCCAAGCCTAGGCCTGGAAGCTTCTAGCCTCCCTACAGTCTAATCTGCAAGCTCAGACCTTGAAGGCTTCAGCTAACCTAGGCCTAGAATGTTTTCAGTCTCCGGGCCTTACTGCTGAGTAAGTGATGAATGATTATTTTAACTATTATTGATCCATAGTATTGGTAATGGAGAGGTTACTCTTAACCAGCTATTTGCCCACGTTGCCACACAGAGAGACTAGGATTTATTTTTTTAATTTATGTATTTATTCACGTTATATCTCGATCATAACCCCCTCCCTCCTCTCCTCCCAGTCCCACCCTCCCTCTTCCCCCTGTATTCTTCCCTTCCTCCTCAGAAAAGAGGAGCTCCTCCCCCACCAACCCACCCAAGCGCATCAAGTCAATTCAGCACTGAGCTCATCCTCTTCCCCTGTGGCCTGGTGAGGCAGCCCTGCTGGGGAAAGAGATTGAAAAGCAGACAACAGAGAGACTAGGATTTATTTAAATAGCCTAGAGCACAATACTGAGTAATAATTACTCCACCCTAAACCTCCAAGCTGGTATATTCAGATTTATGCCAACATTTCCCTTTTAAGACCAATCAAAGACGCTTTTCTTTCAACAATAAACTAATATACAATAATAATTATGAAACAGTTACTAAAACTATTAGATAAGATTTACGTTTGCAATGTCCTCTCCATATGCATTTGGCAACTTAGGAGAAAGCATTCTATTATCTATTCTCTCTTGATGAGTTTAGAGTTTCGTACCTAAATCATTTTTTATCCTTACTAGTATTTCCTATCTAAAAACATCTTAGACACAAAACATCTTCTTAACTCCTAAGCAACAAAATCAACACAACCCTAAGATCTCACCTTACACCCATCAGAATGGCTAAGATCAAAAATTCAAGTGACAACACATGCTGGAGAGGTTGTGGAGAAAGGGGAACCCTCCTCCACTGCTGGTGGGAATGTAAACTTGTACAACAACTCTGGAAACCAATCTGGTGCTTCCTCAGACAACTAGGAATAGTGCTTCCTCAAGATCTAGCTATACCACTTCTAGGCATATATCCAAAAGAGGCTCAAGTACACAATAAGGACATTTGCTCAACCATGTTTATAGCAGCCTTATTTGTAATAGCCAGAAGCTGGAAACAGCCCAGATGCCCCTCAGTGGAGGAATGAATACAGAAATTGTGGTACATCTACACAATGGAATATTACTCAGCAATGAAAAACAAGGAAATCATGAAATTTGCAGGCAAATGGTGGGATCTGGAGAAGATCATCCTGAGTGGGCTATCCCAGAAGCAGAAAGATGCACACAGTATATACTCACTCATATAGACATATAATACAGGATAAACCTACTAAAATCTGTACACCTAAAGAAACTAATCAAGAGAGAGGAGTCTTGCTAGAATTTTTTTAACAGAGTGAAAGAAAAGGAAACTACAATCAGGATATAGTGTATAAGAAAACAATCTCTTTCCAATAAAAGAAAAAAAAACTATTTTTTGAGATATGAAAACCCACTAAAGGTTTCAGAGCAGGGCTGAACAGTAAGAATATGGTTGGGTATGTCAAAAGCATTCCCATATCTGCTTGTTGTCTGCTAGACAACACTGAATTGCTTTCCCTGGGGTCCCCGCTATATTCAGAGGGCAGTGACTTTCTCGGTTGTTACTGTACTTTTTGACACGTGGCCTTTCACAGAACTTGGAGCACTGCTCGCTTGACTAGGCTGTCTGGCCAGAGAGCATTCCAGGGCTCTTCTTGTGTGCCCACAGCCCCTCCCCTGCTCACTTTCAAGCACAGGAGAAAGCCATCCTTGCTCAGAGCACGCCTGCTTAGATAGGTCTGGTCCAGGGAAGCAGATTCCCTGAACACACCTAATAGAGGGACTGACCTTTGTTCAGAATGTCGGGGTCTCTTCCACATTGCAGCAGGTTATTAAAAAAAAATCTGGCTCGTTAGGTGTTTTTTAGAATGTTACCTGTCATACTGAAATTTAGGGATACCAATAGTGACACTAGATAGTAACCTGAGTTTAGGGGGCAGACAGATGCGTTATCTTCTACTGTATTTTGATAGACTGAGTTAATTTAACTCTGGGGCTTTTGGTTTTCTTTCAGGGGTTTTGGTGCTTTGAGTGGTTTGTTTGTTTTTGCCCAGGGAAATGTGTCTCAATGATCTACGTGAGTCAAATGCCGAGGATTCTGGAGGTACCCGTATAGGTTGTGAACTTTTTCCAAACACCCCGGGGCAAGTCTGATTGTACACGGCACTGAAAGACTATGGTTATGTGAGGAAATTTACCCTGAGGGAGAGTTTGCAAACAAGAGCATGAGGAGAGTCTTGAGTCAGGGGAAACCAGGGAGCTGTGTCCACACCTGTGAGGGGATGCTCACAGGTGGTTGATGTCTGTTACATCACTTTAGTTCAATCGGGAGACTGAAGTTTCAGAGTTTATTTCTTTGAACTAACTTAAATATGATACTTTTTTTCCCTCTGAGATTGAGGCAAAACAGAAATCTTTTTTCCCTTTAAGAAGCTTATAATTTGTTCCTATGACCTTTATGTAAATAAATCCTGAGGGATGAGCCATATTGGTGCACGTGGTTATGTGATTTGGAATTAGAAAGTGCTCGTTAGAAGAAATGGGACCCTCTAGGGTCAGCCTTGGTCTCCTGAAGCTAGTATGCAGAATTCAGAAAGAGGAAGAAAAGGTGAGGCTGTGCCATGCTGGCCCTCAGGACAGGCTCGTTTCTAATACACTTTCCCACCTGCCATCCAACCCACGCATAGGATAGCATGCCTTGTTTTTCTTTTAGTGTTTTTCATCCTGGTAGGTTCCTGGCAAATAAGGCCCAGTGAATGTTTCCAGAACCTGTGAATATATATCACTGATTGGCTCTTCTACCAGAGATTTTGCTTTATAAAAAACAATCAAAATATATTCCCAGGAAGAAAAACATTAGAAGAATACAAAGATACACGACCATACATCTCTAAGCCTTTAAGTACGTTTTTCTTTTCTTCTGGGACAGGCCGAGGGGCAAAAATCCTGCTGGCTTCCAGTACCTCCAGGTCCTATGGAAATAGGAATATTCAATTCTGCAGGGGATAATTAAGTTCACTGGCCCATTTGTCTGAGCCTGGATTTGTATATCAACTTAAAACTAATTTTATACTCATTTCCATCACAGATGAATGCCTCTGTGCCATTCACCAAAGTCAAATTGACACCTCTGTTCCCAATTGAGCTAATGTATTGCATTAAGGTTTCCTAATGTCATTACTGCTCACTGGCAGACTGATGATGGCAATATATTTCAATTTTATGGGAACAGAAAGGGCAGGAGCCTTTTCTACATTTTTATTTGATAATCTTTATCTCTTTCCATATGGCCACAGGAACTTTCTCCTTCCTTCTTCCTTAGTGGGAACCTTCCTTTCTCCATCTGCTCTGTTCATTGATGGCAAAAGTCCTGGTGTTTTTTGATCCTCTTAAATCTAGCAAGTGCTAGCTCGGGGAGTGGCACACATCTTTAATCCCAGCACTCGGGAGGCAGGCGGATCTCTGTGCTTTGGAGACCAGCCTGGTCTACAAATAGAGTTCCAGGACATCCAGTTCTACACAGAGAAACCCTGTCGTTAGCTGTGGCTGTTTCGGTGTCTGCATGCATTTGCTGACACCTGTAACTCCGTGCAGTGCTCCCGCCATTCATTGATGTTTCCAGTACATCTATGCTTGCTCGCCTTAGTGGCTGCTCTTACGAGTGTTGGTGGGCAGGAGCACTCCTGTGTGTGTTCGCTTGCTTCTGAGTGTGTCTCTTAGTTACACGACTAGGCTGGAGTCGCTTTTTTATATAGTATGTGTATCTAAAAGTGCTTTGCTATTGGTTTTTATGAATTTACAATTCCTTCAACAGTCTATGAAAGTCACTGCTCCAAATCCTCAGTAAATGCGTTCTTGTCCTCTTTTATTATTGGTGAAAGCCAAAACTTTATGGAGGTTGAAGACTCTATTAGTGACCACGGGCTTTCTCTCCGTGTTTCTGCAAATACAAACCCCACAGACTTCAGGACTGTAAAGCCGTGCAGTAGAGTCAATGGTGAGCCTACTGAAGAAATGTCCGCTTGGATTTTATCCAGAAGAATCTCAAAACGAGGTTGCACGAACTATCCCGGGCATTAAACCCTGTGAGAAGTGATTTACAAGGCATGAGACGGGGACAGTATGCACAGAAGTCCATGTGAAAACAGAGACTGGAATCTGCAGCCTCAAGCCAAGAACATCTGGAACTCCCTGGTGAGGAAGGATCCCAGCAAGAGCTTGCAAAGGGAATGCAGTCCTACCAACACACTCGCTTTGGATTTCTGATCCTCGGAACCATAAAACACAAAACTTCTGCTGCAGTAAGCTGCCAAGTCTATGGCCAGTGATCGGGGTAGACTTAGAAACTAGCAATACAGCTGGTTCCTGACGGTGAAAGGTGGCCTTGTTGTAAGACACTGTCCCCGTCTTCGTTTTCCATTCTGCCGCCTACCAGAAAACACCACAACAGACAACAGAGTTTTCTCCGACATGGTAAAATAAGCTTCCGTACTTGGTGTGCTAGACACGCAAATTAAGTTTAAGTAGAAAGCAGCACAGGACAGAATCGAGTAGATTCTGTGTACTTGTGTGCATGTGTATGTGTGTGTGTGAGAGTGTGTGTGTGAGTGTGCGTGTGTGAATGTGTGTGTGTGCATGTGTGTGTGTGTGCATGTGTATGTGTGCGTGTGAGAGTGTGTGTGTGTGTGTGTGAATGTGTGTGTGTGTGCATGTGTGTGTGTGTGAGAGTGTGTGAG
>NW_026585895.1:1783866-1803575 GCF_907164565.1 Psammomys obesus | reverse complement strand
TGTGTGTGTGTGTGTGTGTGTGTGTGTGTGTGTGTGTGTGTGTGTGTATGTGTGTGTGTGTGTGTGTGTGTGTGTGTGTGTGTGTGGGTAGGTGCATGTGAAGGCCGGAAGTCAACACCAGGTTTCTTCCTGTATTGTTCTCTACTTTGTTTTTTTTAATTAATTAATTAATCTTTTATTCACTTTACATAATGGGGGGGCAAGACAGGCCTTGGCTGTCCTGGACTCACTCTGTAGCCCAGGCTGGCCTTGAACTCACAGTGATCCACCTGCCTCTGCCTCCCTGAGTGCTGGGACTACAGGCATGGGCCACTGCTTAGCGTTTACATAGGATGTAGAATTCCCAATTCAAATTCTCCTTATGTAGCAAGCCCTGTACCCACTGAGAAGTCCCTTCAGTCCCAAAGATTTTCTTTCTGGGTGTCATGTACATGGAATAAAAGGGTTTCGAAAGGAGGTAGCCATTAGGATTAAGGAAGTGCTAGCAGTTTCCTGTGGCTTCTGTAGCAGATTGCCACATTGGTGGGTTAGTGACAGGACTTAGCACTTTATTGCCCAAGTGGGAGGAAGTCTGAACTGAGTCTCGTTGACTAAGATGATCAGACAGCCCTGATGAGACCTGATAAGCTAGGGTCAGATAGAAGGACCTCCCCTTTCAGGGGAGTAAGGGAGAGGCATGGGGGGAGAAGAAGAGGGAGGGTGGGACTGGGAGGAGACCACAGCTGAGGGAGGAGACCACAGCTGGGATACAAAGTAAATAAATTGTAATAAATAATAATAGTAAAGAAAAAATTAAAACAAAATCAAAAATTTTCCTTAAGGGAAAAAAAAAAAAAAAAAAAAGAAACCAGTATTGCTGAATTTCTCCTGATACTTCTTAGGGAGGGTTTTCTAGCCTTTCCAAGTGCTAGAAGCTTTATTCACATTATTTGAATTGTGACTCTATCTAGACTCCATTGTGACTCTAACAGCGGCCATTTGAGTTTTCTCAAACTGTGTTGATTTTACACTGACTCTGCTTCCTTTTTGGTATTAAAGGGTTCATACTTGCATAAGCTCTGACTGAATGAAACCTCTTTCTGTCAAGGGTACAAAACCAGCTGATGTCATCCGCAAGCTTTATCCTCCCTTGACGTGTATTTACAGAGACTAGGATGTGGCACTCTCTGGGGACCCTTATTCAGACAATGACGGAACTTTTATATTAGTGAACTCACGAGAACAAGCAAGCCCGAGACCACACACTCAGGCAGGAAGCACACACACCCAGCCCTGCTCCCGAGCTGACCGCACCCCTCCTGATTCCTACTCCAGGATCCCAGAAGAGCTGTGGTGCTTACATCTGCCACCTATGCATGAAATAGCCATTGTTCCCATTAACCACGTCCATAACAACTGACATCAAAATACACTGCAATCCCAAAACGCAGCTACACATACTTTATATTACTTTGCAAAGTGTGTAATGCATGCCGGCCTGTTTCAACCAATTCATGTGTTTCACTTAAAAATGGGCCTTTTGATTTACCTTAATTCAGTTCTTCTCTTCAAAGAAATAGAAAACCAAGATATTCCGGATTTAATCATCACAGCTTTTGTTGTTTATTACCCTAGAGGAAAGGAATAATTAGTGAACATTTTGACTAATTTTTCCTTTCAAACATGAAACAAGAATTAAAGGATCTTACTAGTGAACTTGTAAGATTAGGACAAAAATGTCTGAAGATGAGAAAAATGAAATCAGTTTTAATCTCTCCCATTATCAGAAGTTTACTGCTGTTTAAGGTGAAAGGTGGCCTGACCGGCTTTTCCGAAGACCCGATGCGTGTGAGGACAGCGTAAGTCTGAACGAATCACGGAATGCTCTCTCGGTGTGGTCATTACGCTTGGCTGAAACACAGCCGCGCTTCAAGGAATGATGGGATGGAAATAAACGAGCTTTCCTCCCTCCCCACGCGCTGGAGAGAGGTCACACAATAAACCTTAATGTCCTGCAAGCCGTCTTTAGGTGTTGTGGTATCCATGACATCGGGCAGCTTATCCCTTAAATTAAGGCGTAAAAACTTGTGATTGCTAGAAACCTATTTCCTCTGACCTGTTCCTGTCACTCCCCATTACCCCAGGACTATGAAAAGAGAAAAAATACCTGAATTTCCCAAGGGTTTGGATTGCAGCCAGAGCAACAGCAACAGACCTGAGGCGTTCAGTTATCTCTTCATCTGCTAAACTACAGTGATTGCACCAAGAACACGGGGATGGCCAGTTCTCAGTGTCCGTAATCAGACATGTTTTTTGAATAATACTTTGAGACAAGTAAACATAGCTATTTACCGGCTCTTAGGATAATTCGCCTCATTGTGAATTTACAGTTATTTTCTAATAAAGTTCATTTGGATATAGCAGATTGTATTTTGTTAAGTGAGTCACAAATTACTCTTTGTTCTATTGTTTAAAAAACAATTTTTATGTGATAATTCACATGGATAAGACTAAAATACAATATTTTTAATATGGACTCTTCTGTACTGAGAACAATATGCTAATCGATAAGACAAGTAAAGGAGATCAAGGGGATACAAATTGGAAAATAAGAAGTCAAAGTATCACTATTCGCAGATAATATGATAGTATACATGAGTGAGCCCAAAAATTCAACCAGAGAACTCCTTCAGCTGATAAGCACCTTAATTAATATTCTTAATTAACAAACTATGATTAATTTTGACTTACAGGAAATTAAGTGAGTCAGAGTTGCCACATACCGCCTTTCTCCCCTGTTTACAAGGACCCTGATCGGCAATAGTGAGTCACGTTTCTTGAAGTTAATGAGCCGGTACTGACATGTTACCGGAAGTTAATTGATTTTATTAGGGTCTGCTCTTGTGTAGCTGTATGCACTTTGAAAGCTCTGGGAAGCCCCATCGCCTCCATCACAGTAAGTTATGAGGTGGTTTCATCGTCTTAAATGTATATTCTACCTTATACTCCTCCTCTCCGACCTGGTACAGCCAATGATCTTTCTGTTCTGTGGTTTTGCCTTTTCCTGAGGTTCACATAATTACATTCATACAGTTTATGGCCTTTTCACATTGGCTTCTTTCACTTATCAAACGATGAGTGTCATCCATATTCTAGTGGCTTGAGAACACAGGCTTTGCAGTTGCTGATAAATATCCCTTTGCTTGAATGTACCATAATTTGCTTATCCATAAACTTGTGTTTTTTGTGCTGAAAGATGTTCATGCGTGTGTGTGTGTGTGTGTGTGTGTGTGTGTGTGTGTGTGTGAAAGAGAGAGAGAGAGAGAGAGAGAGTGGGACAGAAGAAAATCTCAGTGTCATGTATCCTCAGGCACAATGCATCTTGTTCTTTGGGACAGGATCTGCCATCATCCTGGAGCTCACCGAACAAGCCAGACAAGCTGTCCAGGGAGCTGAGGGCCTCTGCCTAGCTCCTCCAACTTCTGCCTCCGAGGTTTGGGGATTTCAAATGATTGCAACAAACACAAGGGTTTTGTTTGCTCATTTTCTTGTTTTTATAAATGTATTTTTGTTATTTAAATTTTTCATGCAATATATTTTGATCATATTTTTTCCTCTCCCAACTCTTCCCACATCCTTCCCATCTTCAAATTCAGCTAACTTCATGTTCTCTCTCTCTTTAAAAAAAAATACCCAAATCAATATATAAGAATCAAAACACACAAACAGACAAAAGCCAATGAGGAAAAACAAAAAGCACACAAGAACATGGCATCTGTTTTACATTGGCTAACTGTCTCGGGCATGTGTCTGCTTCTGAATGCGGTTGATATACCCGGTGACACTCCTAGAGAAAACTGATTTTCCCTCTCCCAGAAGGTATCAATTGGTGAGAGGTGGAACTCTACATCTCAGTGCTGGGATTTAGTCTAGTTTGGACCTGTGAAGTCGTGTGTGAGATGTCATGGTCTCTGTGAGCATCAGTCCTGTGCACCAAAATGATACTGTTTCCTTGTAGCCATCCACCACCTCTGGCTCTTAAAATGTTCTTCTTTTACAAAGAGCTCTGAACCTTAAGGGAAGGTTTTTGATAAAGCATCCTCTCTAGAACTGAGTTCTCTGTTCTGTCTCTCTGCACATTGCCCAGCTGTGGACTCTGTATAAATTACCGTGTACTGCAAGAAGCTTCGCTGTTGAGACATTTGGATGGAGGCTAAGCCAATGTCAGCCAGAGAACAGAACAAAGGAGAGTCGGCAGAGCTGCACTCAGCTCTGTTGCACGCAGACTAGACTGCCCAGAACTGTAGTCTAGACGACCTGTGTTCGCTGGGCCAAATAGTTCTGTCTCTCGGACTTTGTATGCCAGTTGTTGCAGTTTTACCAATTTGGGTTTACTTGATTCTTTAAATGTATGCCTTTATTCTATGGTAGCCCCGTTCTGTTCATGTTGTAATTATTAGACGAATTCAAGGTCTGTCTGTGATCTGAAATGTAAAGGAAACGGACTTTTAAAAGCAGTTCATTAGAGGTGGCTGAAATAACGCGCTCACTGAACGTTTGAAATGATTCCACTGTAAGGCAATTCTCTCCTTGGCATGAGGCAAGCACTACCCGATAATCACCATAGAAACAGGAGCGCTGCTAGAGTTGGGAATTTCTCAGCTCTGACTTGATCACAAGGAGGCAGAATAAAGGAACATAAATAAGGGTGCACACAGGTAAACACCCGTAGTCAGGGGAAGCAATGAGGCTGTTTGTAAACTGCTCTCGAGCAACGTGTCTCTCTGGCCAGGTGATAAGTGCACAGTAATCACCACGTGTGCCCATAGAACAGTCACATCTGCAGAAAATAAGCTGCACTCAAGTCAACTAAATACTCTGCCTGGGGCAGGATAAATCTGAGCATGCAATACAAACTCAAGCGAAGTGGGAAGTCTTGCCGATGCTTTTCTTCACAAGTTAAATTTATTCAACTGATAGTGACAGAAATGTGTATTCATGGAATGGTGAGATATATACACATTTGCATGTACATTGTTTACATTGGGTGAAACATCTCTTTCCTTAAATTTCTTTCTAGCAAAAACTTTTGAGATTCTTTTCTTTAGCTTTTGAAACATACAGTTCATTGCTTTTATCTACACTGCCCTTACTGTCACAGACTGGTTCGCTTTCCTCCAGCTATAACTTCGACCACATTGGCAAACCAGTCCCCACCGCTCCTTCTTACACTTGCTTTCCTCTGATAACTACCACTCTGCTTTAAACGTCACCAAGGTCAATGTCTAGTATCACACATGTTAGGGGAATGTGGACAGCCCTGCCTCTCCGTGCCCGAGTTAGCTCATTCTGCACAATGGCCTCCAATTCATCCATTTTGTAGCTCATAACAGGATGGCTACGCAGTAGTTTGTGAATAGATGTAGTATACTTTATCTATTTATTATTTAACAGGCACCTAATTTTTCCCATTTTATGTCTATGGTGAGTAGTGCTGCATTAACTCCAGGTGAAGGTGTCTTTTCCACTTAATGATGTCATTTCCTTCAAATATACACCCTCTTGTAGGCCACTGAGTCATCTGATAGGTCACTTTTTAGTGTCTTTGAGGAAGATTGAGACAATTTTCTATGGCTACACTCATGTACACTCTCTCCACTGTTCAAGGCCCCATTTCTCCACGTCCTCAGCAGCACTTGTCAGTATCAGTTAATGACGCTGCCCTTCGGGAGTGGAGGGATATCTCACTGAGGTTCAATTTCCTTGGTCATCAGGCCGTTAACCATTATTTAACCTAAATGATCTTAGTAACTGCAAAATTCTAATTAAGAGGAGTCAGGTCACATGTTTAATAAAAAAAAAACCATAGAAAAGATTGTTATCATCACGAAAAGTCCTTTTCTGTGCCTATTCAAGCCTATTGCTGCTCTCTCTTTCGTCAGACTCTAGATACATGGCCCTTGATCCATCTGAAGTTGGGTTTTGTATAGGATGTAGATAAGGATCTATTTTCATTTTTCTACATGAAGTCATCCGGTTTGATCATCACTGTTTGTTAAAGATGTGTCTCTACTCCACTATGTACTTTTGATGGCTATGTAAAAATTAGGTGTCCGCAGATGTGTGGAATTACATCTGGGTCTTAAATGCTATTACTTTGATCGATGTGCCTGTTTTTATGCCAATATCATGCCGTTTTAAACACTGTAGCTTTGTAATATGGCATGAAATCTAGGATGGTGATCCTTCGAGTAGTTTTGTTTTCCAACATTGTTTTAACTGTCCTTGATGGTTTTGTTTGTTTGTTTGTTTGTTTTTTTGTTTGTTTGGTGTGTGTGTGTGTTTGCATATGAAGTTAAAGCATGTTTTTTTTAATCGTTTCTGTAAAGAATACTGTGGGCATGTTGGAGATGAGCATATTGAAGCCGTAGATTGCTTTTTTGAAGGATGGCTATTTTCACAGTATTAATTGTACTTAAGATAGCTTTCTGTCATCTGGGGTCTTCTTCGATTTCTTTTTTAATGTCTTAATGTTTTTATCATACAATTCTATGGGGATAACACTAAGGGCCTTTTGAAAAGTTGGATGGAAACAGCTTTCCAAGCATTGTGAAGCTTCTTAAATTATACACACTTGCAAAAGGAATTTAAATAGAGTCACCAGATAATGGGGAAGACTGTGCCCCAACTAGACTTCCAATGCCACCTAGTACACGCTTCAGTACCAGGAATGAGTTACATATTGTTGAAACTCTGGTCAAAGAGGTCGCATAGTGCTCTTGTCCACACACATGACAAACATCCCAGGATGGTGCCAAGTGGTTATTTCCCAGAATGGTCTTCAGCCCTGTTGCTGAAGACACTGCTTCGTTAACTCAGTGAACAAGGAGAAACTGAGCCTCAATTAAATGCTTCATACCTACTGCCCAGCATTCATGAGCTTAGAAGTTACTTTGCATGCTACTGGGAGAGAGAATAATCATCAGTATTCCTACAAGCATCTACAAACGCTGTGAGCTACCACAGTGACGTGCCTGTAAGACACACTGATGCAACCATGGCACAAAGGTCGAGGAAGCAGCCCCTGGGTTAAACTTGGTCATGCTCCACACCGGGAGATGTAACCCATACCTGACATTCCCAAAGTGGCCAGAACCTGAGACCACAAGATAGGTCACAGGCCCTAGAGGAAAGTCACTGCTGTGATTCTGCCAACGCAACAAAGCTGTAAAGTAAGTGTCACCGACATGGTACTAGACCCACAGGCCAGTGTGTCACCCAGCCCTCATCAGAGAAGCTCTCTTTGCAGTAAGAGGGAAATAGCACAGAGATCCATGGCTGAGGGACAGGGAGACTTTGGAGCAGTCGATCCTAAATGGGATGTCTTTATCAAAACCTCAAGGATCGGGACATGCCCCAGAAAAGCAGGTGGAAAAGTATAGGAACCAAAGATGGTAGTTTACTGCAAAGAAACATCGTTATTCTGACACAACAAAACTCACACATATGTCATACACATATGAATTCACAGACACTGTGAAAACATGCACAAGACCTAAACAGGCTCAAACCAGACAAAATCTCAGTACTGAGAAGGCTCAGTGAATGCGAAATCTCATTCCTAACAAAAAAGCCATGTGCAGTTAGTATCTATTAGAAAAGGGAAAATCAGTTTTCTCCAATGGAGTGTCCCTGGGCCTGTCAACCACACTCAGGAAAGACACCATTTCCAGGAGTAGCTGACCAACAAAAAATAAACTCCATGTGTGCATGTGTGTGTGCGCGTGCCTGTGTGTGTGCGTGTGTGTGTGTGTGTGTGTGTGTGTGTGTGTGTGTGTATGTGTGTGTGTGTCTACTTTTTGTTTGGTTTGATTTTTTTTGTTTTCTTTTTTGGGGCAAGGGCGTTGCTTTACTGGGTTTTACTTATTTCAATTTTTATATTTGTTTTTGGGATTTTTTTGGGGGGGGTTTCATTGTTTTTTAAGAGACAGAGAAAGAGCATGATGTTTGGTGGGTAGGGAGGTGAGTGGGAGCTCAGAGGATGTGGGAGAGGGAAAGAATATGATAAAAGTATGTTGAGTGAAAATAATATTTTTAAATAATAAAAATTATTATTCCAGTGAGTGACAAGTATACTTTTCACGAAGAAAATGTCACTCAGCAGCCCATTTGTGATGGTCACTTCCGATCCTTCCATGTGATGATAACGTTTCCATCGACTAATGGAGGCTTCATCAACCACGGAGCCAGTGCTTCATCCCCCTCCTGCCGCTGGCACGGCGCAGCTAAGCCTGGCACAGTGTTTGACACTCCATCTGACATTTGCACAACATTTATTTTACCCTATTTTTTTTCTGGGTATTTCCTCCTAGATTGACATTTGAAGTCACTAAAACATTCCCTGGAAAACACTTTGAGGTCTTTTATCTGTTCCTGGATTGGAAATTTGTCTCTTCCAGACTAAAGTCCAAATCCTTCTAGTTAACTACTGTACTGGCTGGTCGGTGACGGACTCTGTTCAGTGTGTGCAAGTTTAAAAGCTGCATAGTTATATCAGAAGTTTTATGTATAATTCATGTCAACTGTAAAAATACATGGCAAGAGGTTATTACAAACAAGCTACATCTGTGAAATAGTTTTGAATTCATTGTAAAATCAGCATAAAATCATTTTTTTTCTTTTAACCCTATAATTATTTTACTCTCATCTATGTTTAAACAGCTGTGAAGTCTGGCAATTTTAGTTTTCTGATAGTTATCGGTTCAACTTATTTATTTATTTATTTATTTATTTATTTATTTATTTATTTATTTATTCCAATGAGATTTCTGTCACTGTCAAAATATTTTGCTTCAGAAGTTTAACCACATGCCCAGTTATTCCTAATCTGTTCCGCTGGCAGTTGCCTTGTGTGAGACAAAACAATATTTTCTTCTTTAGAGAGGAAACAAAACTTCTTCCCTTTATCCTATTTCTGTTGAGTTGTTCACAAATACTCAGCTTTGTTGGCAGTACCTGCTGGTACCGTGGTTTGAGGAATTCGAATATTACTAATAAAAAGTTTTGCTTTTCTACGTATATTTAAATAAAAATAATATATATTATTGTGTACATGGTAGTAAAATAATAACAATATATGTAAAGTGCTACTCCACACCTCATGCCTGGTAGATTTGCCTGTAAGAAGAGCGGATAGGAAACATAAGAATGAGCTTTGCATGTTTGAAGAACCAATTTTTAAGGGAGGAATTTGGAAGAGGAGTAACTTTAAAAACATAGCAAAGCTTTGACCACACTTCCCCTGAGGTAGCGGCGAGCCTGCAGACCTAACGTGAACGCGTCATTTGCACAGCCTGGCATGGGAAGCGGGGTTAATGGCAGCAGACTGTATACACTGTTGGGCCTCGCTGTACACGTTGTGTTGGGGAGATACTCCTTTTAGACACTGAGATAGAACTGTTTCAGGGAGTTCAGACATGATGCTTCAGAAATATTTGTGGAGGCATTAATAATTCATGGAAGGCAGATGGCCAGAGTCACACAGCAGGCCCCAGCACAAAGCACGGGGAGTTATCTTGGAGAGACACAAGCTTTATGTCATCATCCTCTTAAATCCTCCATGCAGATGACTTGCTTTCAGTCAGGAGAGATAAGTTACTCAGAACTTGATGAGGACAGAAGGTTCTCATGGGAAAAGAAAAGTGCTGTCCCAGGGAATGCGGACGTCCAGAAAGCATGATTACAATCTAGCGTACCACTGGCTGGGCCCACCCAGTTGTATGATGGAACAGGCTATCACAATGTATACAACGGAATTAGCGTTCAACATAAGAACCATGTGTTCCTTGGTTATCAAGTATATAAACAGAAGATGTTCATCCGTGATTACTTTGTTATGTGTATCTAAGTCTGTATACAGAGATAATTAGGAGAAAGATCCAATCTGGTGTAAGATATATCAGGCCAAACTGTAATTAGAAATTTTGTTCATTCCAGTACGCACTGCACATCTTCCAAAAGCACGTTGGCTGCTCATACAGTGCCCTGCTTTCCTGGTGCCTAAAAGCAGTGCTGTCTGGCTGAACAATTGTCTTCAAAGTTCCTGAATTTTTCTCATTTATTTTCTATTTATTTATTTATTACAATTTATTCAATTTGTATCCCAGCTGTAGCTCCCTCCCTCTTCCCCTCCCAATCCCAGCATCCTACCATATTCTTCCACTGAAGAATATGGAGGAGATATTATTCTTCCACTGAAGAATAGAGGAGATCCTCCTCCCTGTCCATCTGACCCTAGCCTATCAAGCCTCATCAGGACTTTTTCAAGAGCTTCAATTCTTTTCTCTTAAGTGAAAAGGGAAAGCAGAAGAGGAAAGTTCATAGCACTAAGTGCCTTCATGAAGAAATTGGAGAGATCTTATACTAGCAATTTAAAAGCACACTGAAAGCTATAGAACAAAAAGAAGCAGACACACTTAAGAGGAGTAGATGGCAGGAAATAATCAAACTCAGGGCTGAAATCAATTAATTAGAAACAAAGAGAACAATTCAAATAATCAACAAAACCAAGACCTGGTTCTTTGAGAAAATCAACAAGATAGACAAACCCTTAGCTAAACTAACTAAAAGGCAGAGAGACACTATCCAAATCAACAAAATCAGAAGTGAAAAGGGGGACATAACAACAGATACTGAGGAAATCCAAAGAATCATTAGGTCTTACTTCATAAGCCTATACTCAACAAAACTGGAAAATCTAAACAGAATGGAGATTCTTGAAAGATTTCATCCACCAAAGTTAAAGCAAGACCAGTTAAACTACTTGAATAGACGTATATCCCTAAGGAAATACAATAAGTCTTTAAAACTCTTTCCTCTCCCCCCCACCCACAAAAAGCCCTGGGCCAGATGATTTTAGCTCAGAATTCTACCAGCCTTTGAAAACCTAATATCACTACTCCTCAAATCATTACACAAAATAGAAACAGAAGGATTATTGCCAAATTCATTCTATGAGGCAACAGTCATCCTAATCCAAACCACACAAAGACACAACAAGGAAAGAGAATTTCAGACCGATTTCCCCTATGAACAGTGATGCAAAAATACGCAATAAAATACTCACAAACCAGCCCAGCATGATTGCACACGCACCTGTAGTCCCAGCACTCAGGGAAGCAAAGGCAGGTGGATCTCTGTGAGTGCGAGGCCAGCCTGATCTACAAATTGAGTCCAGGACAGCCAGGGCTGTCCAGGGCTACAAAAAGAAACCCCTACTTGAAAAAATAAAAAAACAAAAACAAAAAAATGCTTGCAAACCGAATCAAGAACACATCAAAAAACTTCATCCACTTCAACCCAGGCCTGAAGGAATTTTCATATGTTGAAAACTATTTTCAACATATGAAAATACATCAATGTAATCATATAAACAAACTGAAAGAAAAAAAAAGCACTTGATGATCTTATTAGATGATGAAAGGGCCTTTGACAAAACCCAACACCCCTTCATGTTAAAAAAAAAGTCTTGAGAGGTCAATGGTACGAGACGCATATCTAAACACAATAAAGAAGATATACAGCAAGCCAACAGCCAACATCAAACTCAATGGAGAGAAACTTAAATCAATCCCACTGAAATCAGGGACAAGGCAAGGCTGCCACTCTCTGTGTATCTCTTCAACATTGTACTTGAAGTTCTAGCTAGAGCAATAAGACAACTAAGGCAAATCAAAGGGATACAGATTGGAAAGAAAGAGGTCAAAGTATCACTATTAGCAGATGATATGATAGCATACATAAGTGACCCCAAAAATTCAACTAGAGAACTCCTTCAGCTGATAAACACCTTCAGCAAGATAGCAGGATACAAAATCAACTTAAAAAAATCCCTTCTTTACACAAGTGGCAATTGGAAAGAGAAAGATATTAGGAAAACAACACCCTTCACAATAACCAAAAATAATATAAAATAATTTGGGGTAACTCTAACCAAGCAAGTGAAAGATCTATATGACAAGAACTTCAGGCCTCTGAAGAAAGAGTTGAAGAAGATATCAGAAAATAGAAAAATCTCCTATGCTCATGGATCAGTAGGATTAACATTGTAAAAATAGCCATTTTACCAAAAGCAATCTACAGTTTCAATGTAATTTCCATCAAAATTCCAACACAATTCTTTACAGATATTGAAAAAGAAATCCTCAACTTCAAATGAAAAAAATAAAAAAAAAACCCAAGACAGCTCAAACAGTCCTGCACAATAAAAAAAAAAAAAAAAAAAAAAAAAAAAAAAAAAAAAAAAAAAAAAAACCTTCTGGAGGTGTCACCATCCCTGATTTCAAGCTGTACTACAGAGCAATAGGAATAAAATCCCCATGGTGTTGGCTTAAAAACAGATAGGCTGATCAATGAAATTTCATCAAAAACCCAACAATAAATCCATACACCTATGAACACTCAGTTGACCAAGATGCCAAAACCAATTAATGGAAAAAAGACAGCATCTTCAATCAACGGTGCTGGTCTAACTGGATGTCCACATGTAAAAGAACAAAAATAGATCTATATCTATCACCCTGCACAAAACTCAAGTCCAAGTGGATCAAAGACCTCAACATAAAACCATATACACTAAAAATCTAATAAAAGAGAAAGTAGGGAACAGCCATGAACCTATTGGCACAGGAGACAACTTCCTGAACAGAACACCAACAGCTCAGGCTCTAAGATCAACAACTGATAAATGAGACCTCATGACACTGAAAAGGTTCTGTAAGGCAAAAGACACCGTCAACAGAAGAAAACAGCTGCCTGCAGACTGGGAACAATGTTTACCAACCCTACATATGACAGAGGGCTAATATCCAAAATATGTAAAGAACTCAAGATACTAAACACCAACAAACCAAACAATCCAATTTAAAATGGGGTACAGAGCTAAACTGGGAATTCTCAACAGAGGAATCTTGAATGGCTGAGAAGTACTTAAAGAAATGCTCATCATCCTTAGTCATCAGGGAAATGAAAATTAAAACAACTCTGAAGTTCCATCTTATACCAGTCAGAATGGCCAAGATCAAAAAAACTTATGTGACAACACATGCTAGAGGTTGTGGAGAAATGGAAACCCTTGTCTATTTCTGGTGGCAGTGCAAACTTGTACAACCACTTAGAAATCAATCTGGCACTTTCTCAGAAAATTGGGAATACTTCTGCCTCTAAATCCACCTGTACCACTCCTGGGCATATACCCAAAAAATGCTCCACTACACAACAAGGACATTTGCTCAATTATGTTCATAGCAACTTTATTCATAATAGCCAGAATCTGGAAACAACCTAGATGTCCCTCTACTGAGGAACTGACAAAGAAATTGTGGCACATTTACACAATGGAATACTACTCAGCAATTAAAAACAAGAAAAACATGAAATTTGCAGGCAAATGGTGAGAACTAGAAAAGGTCATCCTGAGTGAGGCAACCCAGAACCCAGAACAAGGACACACAAAGTAAATACTCACTTAAAAGCAAATATCAGTCATATAATACAGAATCACCATACTACAATCCACAGAACTGAAGAAGCTAAATAACAAGGACTCTGGGAAGGATGCTTAATTCTCACTCGGAATGGCAAACAGGAAGCGGTGGAAAAGAGGGAACAGGATGGGAGCCTACCATAGAGGGTCCTCTGAAAGGATCCACCCAGCAGGGGATCAAAGCAGATGCTGAGACTCACAGCCAAACTTTTCACAGCATAGAGCATATAGGGAGTCTTGTAGAAGAAATGGGGAAGGGGGGATAGAAGGACCCAGAGAGAACAGGAGCTCTACAAGGAGATCAACAGAGCCAAAAAATCTGGGTCTAGGAGGTCCTGCAGAGACTGATGAATCAACCAAGGACCATGTTTAGAGAGGAACTAGACCCCCTGCTCAGATATAGCCCATGGCAGTTCAGTCTCCATATGGGTTACCTAGTAAGGGGACCAGGGGCTGCCTCTGACATAGACTGTATTGCCTGCTCTTTGATCACCTCCCCCTGGCAGTGTAGCCTTGTCAGGCCACAGAGGAAGAGGATCCAGGCAGTCCTGATGAGACCTGATAGGCTAGGGTCAAATAGTAGGGGAGCAGGACCTCCCCTAGCAGTGGACTAGGGGAAAGGGACAGAGAGAGAAGAGGGTGGGACCAGGAGGAGATGAGGGAGGGGGCTACAATCTATATATAGAATGAATAAATTGTAAAAACGTGAAAATAAATTTTTTTTAAAGAGAAGAAATCCTAAAGACGGCGATTTTGGGAGCAGAGTCTCAGACAGTGTTACACTGGGCTGGAAAGGATTTTAAAAATGTTTTACTGGTCCCTTGTGAAAGTCACAGTACGTACCCCAATCCACTCATGCCCCCTCCACCCTTACAGCCTCCTCTTTATCAGAGAAGAAAGGAAAAGTGTTGTGGAAGCCGCAGTGTGTCACGTGCACCCTTTGTCCACGCTTCTCTGCTTGGTTCGAGGCCTCCCGCTTCTGCTAGTGTGTCAATACTGGAACCTCCCTGGGACTGCTTCCGTGAATCCCGTTGTTGCCCTGGGCCACGCAGACGCTGCAGGTCCGGGTCTGTAGGACTGGCCCATTCCTGCACTCCAGCAGCTCACCAATGGAGTAGATGTTGGGGTGGGCCAATTCAAAGCCCTGACCTGAGAGGCGCTGGACACCAGCTCCCAGTTCTCCCCGCTGCCCAGGTGAGGTGCCCAGCCTGCTCCCCGGAGTGCTGCAGCTGAGGGACCTGGCCAGCTCCCCGACTCTCACCACCCTGGGTCCAGCTCTCCTTTCTGGCATAGACGGTGAGGGACGAGGGAGGGAGGAGGAGAGCACCTCTCCCTGCTTGGCACCACCCAGCAGACAACAGGCAGGGCTGGCTCTCCTGTGCTCAGGCCCTCAGCCGGCTCTCCTACAACCCCACAGCAAGGCTGTGCTGCCAGGCCAGACGCAGGGGCCAGAGAGCAGCCATTTTTAACTGAGGAAACTTGCCAGTTAAAAATGGATGGATGTGGCGTACTTCAAGGGAAACTGTTCCTGGGATTTACCTATGGCCATTTTTTTGGGTGACACGTTTGTGCAAGGCGAAGTCGTGAAAGGCAATATTCATGATGTCGGCTGACGTGTAAGAGCACGCAGGGTGCCATGAGAACCAAGGAACGCACGCTTAATGTTGCTTCTGTTTTGTATTTACTCTATAAATGATCCTTTCCAAATTCGGAAATTTGGATGGCCTCTAATTTGATTAATCACCTCTCAAGAGCTCTGCCTGCTTCCTCCTAATAAGTATGTTTACTTAAGTGCTAGTCTGTTGCTGAGACTGTTTTGTTTGTTTGACTTCTTCTCATTGAATTTTCTTATCCTTTGTCACATTTGTTTCCTTGTGATAGGAGGAAGGCCGATTCCTCCTGGTTCTGCCGATGACTGGCCACATGGCACTGTTCTCACTGAAACATTCTTTCTGATGAGGAGGAGTCTCAGTGTGTAGAGGAAGAAGAAAAGGGCTGTCAGCAGAAATGGCCACTAGACTTTTGCTATCTCTGTGATTTCTTCCCTGAGGCTTGGTGATGATATTTCTAATAACAGGCATAACACTTTAATATACTTGCCTTTCTTGACTTTGAATGTGTACTTCAGCAAAGACATGGTTCAAGTATTGCTATAAACTCAAAAAGCTAAATGCAAGGAAACAATTTTCTACTCAATCTTTAGAATATATGAGAGCTTAAATTCAATGCCAGACAAATACTTGTTTTGTGAAATAAACATAAGTTATTGTGTGACATTTAAAATAAAACAAACAAACAAAAGTCATACAACAAGCTTTGAATGTGGCTCAGGAAATGGAGTATTTTCCTAGTATACACAAAGCTCTTGCTTCCCCAACACAGCATAAAAACAGGCATGGTGTCACACACCAAAATCTCATTCCTTGGGAGATGAAGGCAGAATGATCAGAAATTCAAGGTCATTCTGAGCTAAATAGTGAGTTCAAAGCCACACTTTATTAAAAAAAAAAAAAAGTCTGTCGCAAAAACAAAAATAAAAACAAACAAATTTATGCAAACATGACTTTATAAAAATATAACATTTTTAAAAAGATATTACAGCTGGGGGTTAGGTTGATGTCTGTGGACATGCAGATGTTTGTATTCTGTGCTGCTGCCATGTGTGAAGCCATGTTGATGTCCGAGGTCCAGGATACCCTGGAGACCGTGCTGAGAGCTGTGACGCATGCTGACAACAGAGGCCAAGTGGATGTTTGTGGTCCATGCTGTAGCCAGATTCCATATGCAAGTCCATGGTCTGTGCTCCTGCTGACTGCAAAGGACAAGGAAGAGACTTCTACGGTGGTATGGATGAGTGCAGACTCCCAGTTAGAGAGAGCCACACAGAAGGCTCCTGTGACTACCCCTACCCAACCCCAGAAGTAACAACCCACACAGGAAGCCATGAAGGATAACTCTTCTTTTAATATAATTTTTTTATTTTTTCACTTTGTATCCCAACTGTATCCCAACCCTCATCTCTTCCGATGCCCCTTCCCCTGTCCACTGATAGTGGAAGACTTCCTCCCCTTTCATCTGACCCTAGCCTATCAGGTCTCATCAGGATTGTCTTTCATAGTCTTCCTCTGTGTCCTGGTCAGGCTGCTCCCAGCTCAGGGGGAGGTGATCAAAGAGCCAGCCACTGAGTTCATGTCAGAGAAAGTCCCTGTACCCTGTACTAGGGTACCCACTTGGATGCTGAGCTGCCATTAGCTACATCTGTGCAGGGGTTTTAGGTTACCTCCATGCATGGTCCTTGGTTGGAGTATCAGTCTCAGAAAAGACCCCTGTGCCCAGATTTTTTGGTTCTGTTTTTCTCCTTGTGGAACTCCAGTCCCCTCCAAGTCTTTCTATCTCTCCCTTCTTTTATAAGATTCTCTGCACTCTGTTCAAAGTTTGGCTATGAGTCTCAGCCTCTGCTTTAATACCTTACTGGGTAGAGTCTTTCAGAGGCCCTCTCTGGTAGGCTCCTGCCTGTTCCCTATTTTCTCCCTCTTCTGATGTCTACCCCATTTGCCTTTCTGAATGAGGATTGATCATCTTACCCAGGGTCCTCCTTGTTTAGCTTCTTTAAGTGTACAGATTTTAGTATGTTTATCCTATAATGTATATCTAATATCTATTTATAAGTGAGTATATACCATGTGTGTCTTTCTGCTTCTGGAAGCAGAAGCAGATCTTTTCTAGTTGATCTTTTCTAGTTCCCACCATTTGCCTGCAAATTTAAGGAGAACTCTTAAAAACTGTGATCAGGAGGCTGAAGCTTAGCTCTCCACTTTAGGCAGGGTGCTGTAGAAAAGGGCTCCGTTTTCCTTAAGGGGCCAGCGGGAGTTTGACTGTGCTCCAGTGAGTAAATGGACAACACAAAATGGACTAGATTTTTTCATTTTTAAAAATCTTGGGGGGGGGGGAATGGCAGGAGGCCACAAGAGTGGGGGAGTGGACGTAGGAGGACTGGGAAGTAAAGGTGATTGGGGTGCATGATGTGGAATTCCCAAATGATCGATACAAATACTATGCTTCTTATTTTATATTGTTTAACTGACTCTGCTAGAGTCATACCCACATCCTCCCAGGAGCCTGACCCAGGGCAGGTCTCCAGCTTCTCCCTCCCTACCCTCTCACCTCCCATCCCCACCCCACACTCCTCTAACCTGATTCCCACCCTAATTTTAAAATATAATGTTTTTTTAATGCTACAGAACCTTCTGTTAATGAGATCCATTCTAGGAATATATATTAATAAATATATATTTATATGTATATAAATATTTATATATTTATATATAATTTATATATAAACTCTCTCACAGGAGCAACACTAAACAGACACAGTAGGTGGCAGTAGTCATTACAGAAACCGTCATGACTTTGAGAGGGAGTTGGGGGAACACAGGAAGAGTGGGAGGAGACAGGTAGTGGAAATGACGTAAATACAATACTCATGTATAAAATTCTCACAATAAAATATAAAAAGCACAAAAACAAAGAAGAGTAATTTCAGTACAAATATTTATGTACAGCAGATGTCCTTCTGTATTTTGGAAATGAATATAACATTTGTCATTAAATAACATTAATAAAATATAATAATAATAATAAAATAAAATAGTTCATTTTGAAAAATAAAATAATGTAAAGTAGGACATCATAAGACTTTTGTCCGAGAGGGCACTAGTTGAGTAGTTTCAAGAGAACACTTCCAAGGGAACACAGGTTTCAATTCTTTCCGTTGGAAGAACGGGTTCCTATGTTTAGTTTTTTATTATCACCATGGAAATTAGATTCAACTGTCACTTTTTTTGTTTGAGAATTCATGTGTCAGTCAAATCTCTTCTCTACTCCCTCTCCTTCAATATCAGTTCCTCCTCTTTCCCCTGACACTTTTCTCTCCCAACTCCGAGTGCTCTTCCAGGAATCAAAATGCTTTTGAGGTTCTTATTCTTCAAAAAACCTTGTGGTGCCTTTCAGCCACACTCTAAAATACCATTCTGTGTAAAGACCTCATTTTGCTGAATATTTTTACTAGTCCACAATTAGCTGTATTTTCTACTTTCTCACAACTTACATACCACTTAAATTTGGTTTTATTTACCATTTTTCAACAAAAACAATTTTGAAATGTTTAAAGTGATTTTCTTTTCCATTTTACCCTCGTTGGCTCTTAGGATACATTATACTTAGCTTTGGGATATCAGTATGAAGTATTTGCTGGTTTAGACTAGGGTCCTTAATTGCCTGTCTTCTTTGAAAATCATTCAGTCCTAACATCATCTTTCTAAATGAGGAGAGCCCAAAGAATAATAGTGAGGCTGAAATAATGGTCTATGAAGCTCTTTTCTGAATGAGGGGACTCCAGTGAATATGAAAGAAAGGACCAACATGTAAATAAATTTAGGATGATCTAGTTCAAAGCAATAAGCTCAGCATACAAGCACTGGTAGGAATAGAGCATTTTCAATTCTTCCTCCCAAGCTTTTCCATTCTAAAACAACAAAGGTTAAAAAAAAAAAAAAAAAAAACACCTGCCATATAGCAGGTTACTGTTTTTTAAAATAACTTTTTTTTTTTCTGGATAAAATAAGCTCCCACAGTAACTAAAGTCCCATACTCTCTTCTCCTTACCATCTTGCTACATCCAACTCAATAAAATTTCACAGAGATAACTGGGTGGTCTGATTTTTTTTTTTCAACAGTTTCAAACTGACCTACTTTCACAGGAATGGGTGTGACTATTTAAACACACCCAAATTTGACTCATCCAACCCTCTTTCTTATGTCTCCCACTTTTCCCTGAAATATCAATTAACCGAGTTCACAGACCAAACTACCGTACTATATAAATTTAGGAAAGTATGGCCATAATGATATTAGAAACGTAGTGCCTAAATTTCACTTCCATTGTTCTAACATAAAATAATAAAGCCAGAGGCCAGTGAACGTGTTATGTCTTCTTTTGTCAGATAAGGAGCAAGTTACAGGTTGGAATTGCTTGCGATGAACAAGATACTCAGTTAGGGTGAAGGACAAAACCGGAAAAGCTTTCTGTTTACTCGCTATGGCAGTGAGCGGTGGCTGTCTAAAAGCCATGACAGATTTCAACCAAATTTAGAGAGTCTACAAACCTGATATTTTGTAATGATTTCAT
>NW_026585895.1:1778725-1783466 GCF_907164565.1 Psammomys obesus | reverse complement strand
AAAAAAAAAAAAAAAAAAAAAAAAAAAAAAAAAAAAAAGCAAAACAAAACTATTTCTCACAGTTACTGTGGAGGGCGGCGCATGTGTTTCCGTGTATGACTGTGGTTGTTTCCCTGTGCACGCGTATGGCAGAGGGTAGAGATGGAGCCTGAGTTTCTTCCTTGAGGCAGGGTCTCTCTCACTGAACACTGAACTTGCCCTTTGGGCCAGGCTGTTGACCAGCAACCAGCAAGCCCCGCCTGCCACTCCCAGCGCCAGGCTGCAGAGGTATACTGCTCGGGGGACTTTTTGTCTGAGTTTGGTTTGCCTGGAGTCTGAGGACACATTTCTCTCCCACCAGCTGTCCTTCCTCCTTCCAGTTTCAGGTAGAGATGCCTAACTGATATACAGAGAAAAATACCGCTCCTTCAGTCATATATGAAGACAAAAAAAGCATGTGATCATGTAAAGAAAACCAACCTAGACTCTGTGACTCATGGGCAACAGTTTGGTGTATTAGACACAGTCCGATGGCATTCTTACTTGGCGAGCTTGGCCTCTTGCAGAGCGTAGTCCATTCGCAGTCACTGGGGCACGAGACCCCCATAGCTTACTCTATGTCACGCGAGTGTGCGGTTTATGATTGATTAGAGACTGTCCGGAGGCAGTAAGAACTGCTCCATTCCAGCTTTCACGGTGGTGTCTGGGGGCCCAGGAAGCTGAGCAGACGACCGCGGTGTGAGGCTTTAGCATATTCATGAAGCTTTCCCAGCAGCGGCGGGAACGGAGGCCAGCCGTCCTGCTGAGAGTTAGTGAAACCCAGCTCTCCAGCTACTCAGCTCGTACTTGGTAACAGCTTCTTCACTGCTGGAGGAAGACTGCTTTCCTCCGTTTGCTTTCCTGGTATGACTTACGCCGTTGGGTGCACTGACAGGTGAAAGCGTGGCATCTGGAAACAGGCAGTCTTTGCGTAGACTGCCACCCTGGATTTGCGAGCTGACCTAATCGGACTGAGAAGCAGTGATTGGCTCGCTGCTGGTGGAGAGCTGGAGTTGATAATCGCAGTTATGAGTGGAAAAGCATCATTCAAGTACTCTATAGTCTCCTGGGACGAAATGCCTCAGGAAACAAATAAGGAACAGGAGGCCTGCTGCACTTAATCGTAGGTGATTAGAACACGGGTGAGTACAGTTAGGGTGACTGTTTTGACATCATGGACCATATTATTAAATAAAACATCCAAATAAGAACATTACCTTAGTTCAATGATTGTCAGGCAGAGCTTCAAGAATTGTCATAAAATTTTTCTCTAGTAGCCTCATGTATATAAACAAAACTTGATGCTGTAGATGAAAAGTCACGAATCACATTCACAGCATTACCAGTCTTATATGAAAGCTGATCAGTAAAATGGCACCAATTTCTATCAAAAAAAAAAAAAGAAATTCTTTATTTTTATCGGCATAAATATTGGGGATACTTGTGGGAAATTTTCTAAGGATATTACAACAAAGAAGACAAAACACAACCCTTGCATCAAATTTAACCAAAAAAAGTTCAGGTAATTTCAGAATTTTTTATATATTATTTGTATAGACATAAAGGAGAGTATCTAAAGGCTTATAGTGAGACTATTAGAATAAATAAGTCGTTTTGGTAATACATTGAAAAATCTTGAAGATTTTCACATAAATTTCTTCATGACACAAGTTTAAAAAGTCTAGTTGTTGGTGTTGACGGTGGAGAGAACAGCGATTCAGCCATAGTATGGCGGCTGGTGGAGATGATGGCTACTCAGCGGTAGTACTTAGGGTAGCCCTTCCATACTTCATCCGGTTAGATGAGAGCAGCTACACGAGCATGGAAAAACTTGCGTGGCAACTAATTTTTCCCAAAGCACTGGGTAATTGTTTGCTTTCTAGTATTAAAGTGCACAGAAACCCTTGGATTCAGTTAGACCGGGCATCTTGAATGAGACCTGAGGCACAAGCAAGCCCTTTTGATAGTCAATGACCATTTCTCAAAGAAAACAATGCTTGTGTTTTAGAACTGCCATGTATTGGGAAATGGAGTTATGTCAACCAGTGGCTCTCAGCCTGTCACGTCCCCTTTGTGGGTAGAACAACCCTTTCACAGGGGTTTCCTAAGACCATCTGAAAACACAGATATTTATATTGTGATTCATAACAGTAGCAAAATTACAGTTACAAAGTAGCAATGAAAATAATTTTATGGTTTGGAGTCTCTACACCATGAGGAACTGTATCAAAGGGTCCCAGCATTAGGAAGGGTGAGAACCAGTGACTTAGACCTTCACAGGATTGACAGAATAATGGCTGTGACCTTCATTGTTATGGATGTAAACCATTACGGAACCTCAGGCTAGAGACAGTGCTGGTTGACAACATGGGGTAAGGGCTTGGTTTGTGTTGTGTCCATCTCACAGTTGAGATGTTGGTATATGGGTGTAACTTGTTGCAGTTTTCCTTTGGTAACAAGTTGTTAGAAGACAAGTAGCATCTGACACAATACCCACAGGACTTCCTGATCATTGAGAAAAAGTTATAACAGATTAAAACAACAACAGCAAAATGATGGTCTTTGCATGAAGAGCAAATCAAAGCTTTTCTTGATAGCAGTGCAGAATTCATGACCATCACCAACAACTTGAAAGATTAATAAAAGATTAAATGTTCCACGTTCACTCAGCTTGGCTTGTGGACAAGGTGGAGGCGTCTCAAAACAAGTTATTTGTGTTGTGTGTCTGAATGTTTTGCTTGCATGCATGACTGTGATCCACATACATGCCTGGTGCCCACAGAGGCCAGAAGAGCATCAGAGCCGGGAACTGTAGTTACACATGGTTGTAAGCCCCCCTGTTGGTGCTGGGAATTGAACCTGGGTCCTCTGGAATATCAGCTAGTGCTCTTAACCTCTAAGCTGTCTTCCAGCCTGAAACAAGTTATTTATCACAAATATAATGAAATTGCACATGATAGTCTGCATACAGTGCCATTATTAGAGCAAACCCAGTCTTGGCTGTGCATTTCCTTACTCCCAGGATTCTGTCTCCTACTTCCTGAAGGTTAGCAGGAAAAAATTCAGTTTGAGTTAAGACATCTTTTTATAGTGTAGCCGAAGCTAGTCCGTTTCTCTGCTTTTCAGCTTAATTATTGTTGACTTCCGTACATTTGAATATTTAATACTTACTGAGTGTTCTATCACATCGTTATTCTTTAAAACTTATTTTTATGTAGATACTTTCATGGACTGTGTATGATGTTCATATAATCCTCAGCAGACTATATGTAACTTTTAGTTGTTCTCCCATTTAATGACTTTCCCAAGGATAAAAGTTCATTTCACAGAAAAAGAGACTTTATGCCATATTTTCTGGAGCAAATCCCGGTCCCTGTGTGTTCAGCGAGGAGGTCAGGGGGCGGGGGGGGGGGACACTAGTGCATGTACAATGTTTTCAGCAGAGATCATCTCTCTGTGGAGTTGTGAACTGTGAAGAGCAGATGACTCACTGGCTCAACCCACTCCTTATATAGACAAAGGAACTGTTGTGAGCAGCCTGAAAGCCATTACACATTTACAGTGTAGGGAGATGGTATTTATCTAACATAGTTAATAAAATACTTCCTATGATTTGGTTGTATATGACTTCTTCGAATATAACTTTAGTGTTTTTAAATGATGTATCATCTGAAGAGCTATTCCCTAATCTTCAGCCACTATATCTACTTATTAGATTATATTGGATGACATTTTAACCACTTGTAAGTAAAAGCATCTGAGCGCCAAAAAACAAAATCCAAAGAATTATTGTAGTTCAGCACATCTGGTTGTTGGTGACAATTTAAACCCCTTCTCTCCTAAATATCAAGTGTAAGAACTTAAGACAAAAAAAAAAATAGAAATTCAATGCTGTATAAAGTTAAGATAGCTGGTATTTGTTAACTGCATTCATGGGTCATATTAAAGTCAGCAAGGAGCTCAGAGGAGAGAAATTTCTTCTTTTCAGATGTCTTCTATAGTTTAGCCAGCATTACATACCAATGATGGGAAATGGGTGCGTGCACTGACTGACGAGCAAAAAGAGATGCTCCCCGTCTTCCTGTACCTATTATGTCCTTCATCTTAGGAGCTCTTACTATATTTTGAGAGAACATCATCACTAGCTCCTAAATACTTATCTCCTATGTAACTCTGTCTGTGAGGTATTGGCAAGTAATTTAAATGTTTAACACAAACTATGCAAATCCATAGAAATAAAGCATATAAAAATATACCCGAGATTAGACCACAACTATTAAACTGCATGGCAAATGGTTACTCCACAAACTTCTGTGTAAGAAACACTGTGTGCACATACCCACTGGGTTCCTATCATAGATGAGTATTTTCTGAGCATTTCAAATCAATAATGACAACTTCCCACTTCCAGAAGTAACAGAATCACTGGGTAAATTGACATCTCACCATGCATAACAAAAAAATCTGGAAAAAGTGCACAAAAGAAGATTTTTGAGAGTTTTTTCATCAACAACAAAAAATACTAAGTAAAACTAAAATGAATGAATGTCATATAGTGCAGAACTGTGAGTTTTCTGCTTCTGGTACCTTCTACACACAGGCTTGAAGAGGGAGGCCTGAAGAGGGAGGCCTGAAGAGGTAGGCCCGAAGAGGGAGGCCCGACGAGGGAGGCCTGAAGAGGGAGGCCTGAAGAGGGAGGCCTGGAGAGGGAGGCCTGGAGAGG
>NW_026585895.1:1778230-1778715 GCF_907164565.1 Psammomys obesus | reverse complement strand
GCCTGGAGAGGGAGGCCTGGAGAGGGAGGCCTGGAGAGGGAGGCCTGGAGAGGGAGGCCCGCACGACTGTGACTGTCTTAGTGCTGCTGTGGTGATACAACATGACCTCAGCAACACTCACAATAAAGCCTTTACTTGGAGGCTTGCTTACGGCTAAAGAGGGTTAGTCCATGACCATCATGGCAGGGGGCAGACAGCCAGGCATGGGAGCAGGGGACGAGAGCTTTCCTGTAGGCAGCAAGCCAAAAAGAGAGACACCAGGCCTGACTTGGGCTTTTTAAAACTGTGAAACCACTCTCAGTGACACACCCTCTCCAACAAAGCCAACCTCCTGATCCACCTCAGACATCCACCAACTGCTAACTAAGCAAATAAACCCATGAACCTCTGTGGCTCTTCTCATTCAAACCACTCTGATGGACAAAGAGATAGAGAGAGAGAGAGATAGAGAGATAGAGATAGAGAGATAGAGAGATAGAGATAGA
>NW_026585895.1:1702639-1778220 GCF_907164565.1 Psammomys obesus | reverse complement strand
AGAGATAGAGAGATAGAGAGATAGAGATAGAGAGATAGAGAGATAGATAGAGATAGAGATAGAGAGATAGATAGATAGATATAGAGATAGAGAGATAGAGAGATAGAGAGAGAGAGAGATAGATAGATAGATAGATAGATAGATAGATAGATAGAGAGAGAGAGAGATAGAGATATGGTATTTATCTAATATAGTTAATAAAATACTTCCTATGATTTGGTTGGTATGTATATGTATATATACATATATATGCATAATACATACATACACACACACACACACACACACATATATTAGACATTCGTGATTACTAAAGTAGCTAGGATACCAGAAGAAAGAAAATTTTTGTAGAAAAACAACAGGAGCCCTGGAAATAAGATGTCATTAATCTGTCATTGCCTTCACTATTTCCAAATGCACACACACAAAAAAATGATATAAACTTCTTACTATCTAGGCATCATTACAATAGTTCCAAAAGGGGGGCTGGAAAATGGTTCAGCAGTTAAGAACTCTTCCTTCCTTCCCAGAGGACCCTGGTTCAGTTCCTACATTTCCATCATGACAGGCTTAACTGCAGTTCAGAAAAATCCAATACCATCTCTGGCCTCTGCAGGAACCTGACACACACAGTGTACATACATAGAATCAGGAACACACATATAAAAGTTAAAAAATGAATCTTAAAAAATACTTCAGAAAAATATAATCTTCTGTGTGGAAAGCTGTGGGACACAGCTACAGACAAGGCCAGCCTGAGAGACAGGCCCAGAAGCTCAATACTGAACTCACAGGGTGATACTGGAAGACACCCAGGAAAGCTGTGCCTGCCTTTGTTTCCAACCTATAGTTTAGCTGGACAGTCCCGGATGCTCCAGGTGACCCGGAAGCCTCCCGCACCTGGACTCAAATGGCCCCTTGCTAAAGCAACACACCTGGGGCTAAGCTTGACAGCTGAGCTGGATCACCAGGACTCACACCGTGGTGTGGAGAGCTGCTTGTTAGGCTGCTTTGTTAGGTTTTCACCTGGGGAAGTAGGTTTTGAAAAGAAGTTAGGCGGTTCCACACCTTTTTCTTTTTGTATTGATGTGACTTGTTTTTGCTTTGCCTATAAATAATGAACCCTGGAACACACACACACACACACACACACCCTCACACCCTCACACCCTCACACCCTCACACCCTCACACCCTCATACCCTCACACACACCCCTCCCTGCTTCAGTCAGACTGGCGGCCCTCTCAAGCCGATCCCCTGTGGAGTGTGATTTGTCCTCGCTCCCCACTCAGGTTCTGTTCGACTCTGCCGGCGGGCTCCTGCACTTCTGATCTAGAACACACATAAACATTACATTCCTCATTCTTATCTTTTCTTTAAGAAACAAAACAAAACAAAACAAAACTACAAAGCATTGTTCTAAAAACAGCTGCCCAGAAAGAAAAAAATGTTGGAGTAGATCTGAATCCAAAGATGATGTAGCAGACATGTAACACCAGAACTCAGCCATTTCTTGGAAACACATCTAAAACATAGATAAATACCATATATTTAAGTGGCTGTGAAATATTTGCTAAGGAATGTTGTAAGAAAGAGTGTCATTACAATGTCCATTATCAAACTTTTGTAGAATGTATTCTCAAATAAAGACTAATTTCTATAAATTTTTTTGATTATTTTTACCTTATCTGACATTTACATTCTGATTTTCTGTATTCATATTAAAAAAAACTGTTTCAAGCACATGGAAAGATAAAAGAAAAACTAAAAATAATTAAATAATGTAATGATTAAGAACAAGAACATTCTTGAGAACAAGAATGCATGTGTGGCTTCCAAACCAATTGGACACTTTGTTGTTGTTTGAGGAAGAATCAGCTGGCTTGAAATTTCCTACATAGCCTAGCCTACCCTCCTAGTTATGGCTTCAGCCTCTAGAATGCTAGGATTTTAGTCATGTCCCTCAATGCCTAGAGAATTTGCTTTCCTGCCACTGCTTGCTATAAAAGCAGAAAGAATAATTTGTTGTTTTCATCAAGAACATTAGGATGATAGAAAAATATTTAAATGATGTGATATTTAAGTGATTTCCATGACTACAGGCTATAAGTTTTACTATACAATATTTAGTGTTTTCAAATCTTTATGTTTGGCTCTATATTATTTTCAGAATTGAGTCTCATTTTTTAAGTATTAAAGACAAATTTATCTTTGCCTTTCGGAGTGGGGATTGAGCATTTTAGCCAAAGTCCTCCCTCTTGATTAGTTTCTTTAGGTGTACAGATTTTAGTAAGTTTATCCTATATTATGCTCAATCCCTACTCCGAAAGGCAAAGAGGATGGACACCAGAAGAAGAAGAAAACTGGAAACAAGTTAGGAGCCTCCCACAGGGGAGGGCCTCTGAAAGGCTCTGCCTTGCAGACTATCAAAGCAGATGTTGAGACTTATGGCCAAACTTTGGGCAGAATGCAGGGAATCTTATGAAAGAAGTGGGAAATAATAGTAAGAGCTGGAGAGGACAGGAGGTCCACAAGGAGAGCAACAGAACCAAAAAAATTGAGCACAGGGGTCTTTCTTGAGACTCATATTCTAACCAAGTACCACACATGGAGATAACCTAGAAACCCTGCACAGATGTAACCCATGGCAGTTCAGTGCCCAAGTGGGTTACATAGTAATGGGAAGAGAGACTGCTTCTGACATAATCTGATTGGCCTGCTCTTTGATCACCTCCCCCTGAGGGGGGAGCAGCCTTACCAGGCCACAGAAGAGGACAATGCAGCCATTCCTGATGTGACCTAACAGACTAGGATCAGAAGGAAGAAAAAGAAGTCCTCCCCTACCAGTGGACTTGGGGAGGGGAGTGTGTGGAGAAGGGGAAAGAAGGGAGGGGTTGGGAGGAGAGGAGGGAGGGAACTAGAGGAGGATACAAAGTAAATAAAGTATAATTAAAAAAAAAGACAAATTCATCTCTTCTACTTTGCTTCTCTTCACCCATTCCCATAAGTGATAACTGAGCTTCGGATGTCCATTATTCACATGACGAGTCTGATTCTATATTTATGACCTATAATTAGTGTATGATTATTATTATGATTATTAAATTTTCCACAGTTATTGCTTATGTTTAGTGCTGGGATGAACCCAGGCCTTTGCGCCTGGTAGGTCAGTGCTCTGCCACAGAGACGCAAGTCTACTCCCTCAGACTGTGTCTTATTTCACTGCCTTTAGTCACAAAGGAAGTGCACAACTGTGCTGCTCAGATAACTGGAGTTATCTGAGAAGAGGGAATCTCAGCTGAGAAAATGCTGCCATCACACGGGCCTGTGGACAAGCCTGTGGCTATTTTCTTGATTGATGGTTGGTGTGGAAATGGCCATCCCACTGTCTGCGGTGCCAGACATGGGACAGTGGCCCTAGGGTACGAAAGGAAACAGGCTGATTAGGTCAGGAGTGGCAAATCAGTAAGCAGCATTTCTCCATGGCTTCTGCATCAGTTCCTGCCTCTAGGTTCACGAGTGCCTGATAGACTCCAGGTTTAAGTTGAAATGAACCCTCTCCTCCGATGTTGCCTTTGGCCATGCATGGTTTTTGTCAAGCAATAGAAACCTAAGACACTATCATGCTGAGAAGAGTTGCCAGAACTTAGGGTTGATTGTATAACAAAGGATCAAGTAAATAGGACTGGGGGAGTTAGCTCAGAGTCATGATAGCAGGCTCAAACCCAAGGCTCACTACCCCCCCACACACAGACAAACACACAAAAAGAGTAAATAGCCTCTTTTATTTTACAGGAGATGTTGTATCTTTTATCCGTTAAAATGTGTACCTAGTTGTAAAGACTATAGACAAGAAGACACTCCTTTTTCTGGATCTGAGGACAGAACCTCCAACTTTGAGTTTGCTAGGCAAGTGTTCCACCTCTGAGCTAAACCCCCAATCCAAACAAAAGAACACTGTGTAACTGGTCTGTGACTTAAAAGTATCAAACATTTCCAAATCCTTAAAACTGTGGTAATTTTGTAAGTGTTTCCCACCAATACAGTAGATTTCCAAATGCAGCTGAGAAGGGGTCTTGGTTTTAGATACATGTGTAAGAAACAGGGGAAAAAAACAAAACAAAACACAAAACTGAATACCATTACCTGAAACAATACCCTTAGCCATCAGGAGGGAGCAGAGGAAAAGTTGTCTCTGCACACTTCAGGTGGACTATGCAGAGATTTGCCCTAGCACACTGACCTTCTGTCCTTCGCGCTGTTTAAGGATGCAGGAGAGAGTATGACAGGAATAAGAAAACCACCCCTGGATGGCACATCAGTCGACCTGATGGGCCCCAAGGGCTTTCTCATCCTTGCAAGAATGTGCTCTGTGTTCATTCATCAAAGGAGGTGCAATGGCATTTCATCAGAGCGGAAACACCATAGTTTCAAGTTGAGCTCCCATTTAGTGGGTTATGAATAGCTGTTTTCATAAGGCACACGTGACTCGCTGCTTCTGCTTCCAAGGTGATCTTATGTAATGCGCGTGAATTTCATTCACTCTACTCTGGCAGCCAGATGAAATATGGAATCATATACACTGGAAAATAGTTAGCTAATGAGGCCTCAGGAATCAAATGAAGAACAATGCTTCCCTGCCAAGCTGTCAATAAAAACTTGTCTTTCTTAATTAAACCTTTGTGTTAAGTTATTTTGCAGAATTATTTAGAATTTAGAATTACAAAATAACTTTGCCTCCCTCCATTTTTCTCAGAACTTTCTCATTTTGTTGTTGTTTCTGAAAAATGTTTTTGCACAGAAACATGCTAGGACATTCAAGCAGATTAAAAACAAAGACAAAAACAAAACAAAGCTACAACAAAACCAGCAGTTCTTTTGAGTCATGTCTTTAGACGTAATTTAGTCAGAAGACAGAGGGTTTAAAAAAAGAAAAGAATGAGTTATACATGCTGCTTATGGGAAGGAATAGGGCATCCAGACATAACTAAGGAATTAAAACAAGAAAATAGCTTACAAAATTTTAATGAGTGGAGAGTGAAGGTGATAAATGAGAGTGTGTACTGATTCCAGGGGGAAATCAAACCACTTTGACTGACATAGGTGATGTCAGAAAGAATGAGAGAGTGAAGACCAGAGGGAACTCAGACCCTTAAACCAGAGTCTCGGCAGGGATAGGAGAGTGTGCGGATTTTGATCTGAGATCTTGACTTCTATATTGTGTAGGTTTCAGTTTTCTTTGGAATTTTTTTTTGTTTGTATTTGGAAAAGTTTTGATTTGAAAAAAAATTCGATTGTGTATTTCTTGGCAATATGGAAAACATGATGTGTTTGACTATTTTCCAAGAGATTTGAGTCTTCAGCTCATTATTTTGTTTTTACATAATGTTACATTGTAGTCAAAATGTAGTCTGTCTTTCTTGTGTTTATATTGTTTCAATATTTTCTGTTATTGAGACTTAAAGTGATTTTTAATTATCAGTACAGGAATTTTATTTCAGAACACTTCTGCTCTGGCAAGAGATCACATCCAAAGACCAGCTAGACCTGGAATACAAACACGCCTTTAACCCAGGAGACAAGCACACCTAGTTCAAGGCCAGCCCGGTACAGAGCAAGTTTCAGGTAAGGAAAAGCTTAGGTCCAGGCGTGGTGGCACAGGCCTTTAATCCCAAACAATGAAGGTAAAGTTAGCTTGTAAAAGGAAGCGCCCATGTTTGAAAGCGACGTCTAATTGAGTGGCAGACAGCGTGACGAGCCAGGAGAGAGCTGGTGTGCAAAGCTGCTCTGGCTCCTACCTCCCGCCGCGGCATGCGTTCTAGCACACGCATGCACAAGCACACTAAATAAGTAAATTTAACAAAACAGAGCAAACCACGGCGGCTGTGGGTCAGAAGAGGGCCTGTGACTCTGTGCCCGGGCGGGTGCAGCAGCTTGGGAAGAGGAGTTGCGAGAGGCCTTTGTACTAGTGACACATGTCGAATACAGAGACTACAGAAGCGATAATGCGTTCTCATTATCTCATAAGTAGATTCCATCCGGGGGGAATATTATCTACGAGAAAGGAGGAAAAAAAAAGAACAGCTAAAATTGCTCTTAGCTGTCCTGGCCAAGAAAAACACAAGGAACTCAGATTGACAGGAGGCCAAGCCACAAAGACTGGATCCTAGGACCCAAAGGCCAGGGCCAGGGTAAGAGGTGTTGGTGGGCTCCAGAACAGCCGGCATCTAAAACCGGGCCACTTGGGGAGGACCTGTGAGGGTACTTCTCACGCGGCCTTCCTGCTGGCTAAAGGTGGGTGTTCACGGGAGCGGGAGACCTCACGCGGCTCAAGAACTCCCTGTTCTCACGTCGCTGTGTGCTCCAGGTCAGAGGTTGTTAATGCTGAGTGGTGATCTCCAGTGGGCACCGGTGTGCGCGCCGGTGCGTGTCCTCTGAAACAGGCCCTTCTTGGTCTCTGAGCCCTGCTCTGAGCAGCTCACGCCTGCCCGAGTGGAGGTTGGGACCGGGCAATAGGCTCTCGGGAATTTTTCCAAGCTCTGCTGTAGATCACAGCTGTGCGAGCAAACGGTGCTTCCGCCACCACAGCCAAAGCAGTCATTACGCACACACTAATCCGCATCCTTCTCTGCTGAAGCGGTAAAGTGGTTCCGAGGTGGGGCCTTACTCTTAGAGGAAGTGGGTGCAGAGCGGCTCCCTCGGTCCCCAGCCTGTCAGCAATAACACCAGTGCACAGAACCAGCACATGTATGTAAGGCCACAGTAAAAAACAGCGTTTCAAGCACTTCCCTCCTTGCTCCTCCTGTGATGCACTGCACATGAAAAACTTCTTCCAAATGAAAATCTTTTTCACTTGTAAAAATGTTTTCTCCTTAACCCACAAACTAACTATGTGTTCCCTGGGGCCTACCACAAATTGGATATTCGCTTTATTCCTTCTCTGAGTCACAATCTGTTTTCCAATTGTTATTAATGTGTTTATATTTTCCTACCTTAAATTTAATTGCTATATATTATACCGTAAAAAAGCATGTCAACAAGTTATAGGTACAAAGACAGAAAGTTATTATTGTCCAATTAGGATAACTAATTACTAAAGAGAGGCTGTGTGCAATCCTTGGTTCTGACTTGATATGATAGAATTCAGATGTCATTTCATAGTTGAGAGGCTTCAGAAATACTGTGTTAACTGCCTAACTCCCTAACACAAACTTTCAAAATCAATTGTCTGGTTTCAGATCTGTATTTCAAAAGTCCATCTTTTAAAACTTTATTTATTTATTACAATTTATTCACTTCGTATCCTGGCTATAGCTCCCTCCCTCCTCCCAAGCCCACCTTCCCTCCCTCTTCTCTTCCCTTGCCCCTCTCCAAGTCTACTGATAGGGGAGGTCTTCCTCCCCTTCCCTCTGACCCTAGCTTATCAGGTCTCATCAGGGCTGGCTGTATTATCTTCCTCTGTGGCCTGGCAAGGCTGCTCCTCCGTCAGGGAGAGGTGATCAGAGAGCCAGCCACTGAGTTCATGTCAGAGACAGTCCCTGTTTCCCTTACTTGGAAACTGAGCAACCGATGGGCTACATCTTGGGGGGAGGGGGGTCTAGGTCCTCTCCATGCATGGTCCTTGGTTGAAGTATCAGTCTCTGCAGGCCCCCCTGGGCCCAGATATTTTGACTCTGTTGCTCTCCTTGTGGAGCTCCTGTCCTCTCCAGTTTTTCCTATCTCCCCCTCTTTCATAAGATTCCCTGCGCTCTGCCCAAAGTTTGGCTGAGTCTCTGAGTCTCAGTATCTCTTTCCATACCCTACTGGGTAGTGTTCAAAAGCCCATCCTCCAACAGTGATGCATCAGGTTCCCATGAAAACTCTGTCTTATTTTATTTGGGGCTTTTATTTTTAGAAGTTCTGAGATTTATTAAAAAAAAAAAAATAAGAACTATATACCAAAATTTGTTTCTGACATTTCCATTTTAACTAAATCACTAGTATGTTTAGAGATTAACTGGAAAATGACTGTGTACTTAAAGTTTTCAAATCAAAACACAAAAAAAATCTTTTATTTCAAAAAGAATGTTTTCAAGTTTAATAACAATTTACTTGTAAGTTCCTACAGTTTAATTAGTAAATTAAGGCTATGTGCGCGTACGTGCGCATCCCTATCTACATGTACGCATGCGCAGCCTATATGCCATTTGCAGTTTCTACTTCTAGGAGCTAAATATCGAAAAATTCTAATTATAGAAAAATATTTTAGACTCAATTCCCATGCTTTTCTACAGTAAAAATGAATTTTAAAAATAAAAAATGTTTATTCTTTCAAAAATACATTTAGATGAAAGTAAATGCATTAGTCCTGAGGAGAGTAAAATATTCTTCCCATAGACAGTGTTCATAGTCTGCTTTAATTGTTTTTGTTAGCAATAAAGAGAAGAGAAAATCCCACAGACATTTAAAACAGACAAGTCATAAACTACAATCAGCATCACTTTTGGAGATTTTGTTTGGCAAGACTTCTTTGTCTTTTTTTTTAAGGCAGTCCTTTAGAATATGCATCTGGACATCACCTCCTCCTCAGAGAAAACACAAACAGAGGAGGATCTCTCTCTGTGTGTGCTCTGTTCTGTGGCCGAAGTTCAGAAGCAGCAGGAGTCTCCATCTGTTTGCAAGCTGCCGGCACTATCTGCTTCATGAAGCTCTTTTCCTCTGGAAAGGCACACTAAACTAACCTCGGCAGAGCACTGTCTATGGCAATCAGAAGGAAAAACAAGAATACCACAGTCAATGTACTGATTCTTAAATTGGTAATATGACTAGATTGGGGGGGAGGGGAAGGCAAACATGAATGTGTTATTAATTGATTAAAGAACCCAGAAAAGGCAAATAAAAGTAACTTATAAATGTTTGAAAACAGTTAAAAACTTAATTTATGATTTTCTTGTTTTTTATCAATGAGTAATATTTCATTGTATAGATGTACCACAATTTCTATATCCATTCCTCAACTGAGGGGCACTTGGGCTGTTTCCAGCTTCTGGCTATTACAAACTCTGCTATAAACTCTGATAAAAAAAAAAAAAAAAGGAAATCATGTAGGTAAATGGTGGGAACTGGAAAAGATCATCCTGAATGAGGTATCCCAGAAGCAGAAGGACACATAGGGTATATGCTCACTCATAAGTGGATACTAGACATATAATATAGGATAAACATACTAAAATATCTACACCTAAGGAAGCTAATCAGGAAAGAGGACTCTGGCTAAGATGCTCAATCCACATTCAGAAGGACAAAGAGGATGGACATCGGAGGAGAGAGAAAACAGGGAACAGGACAGGAGCCTACCACAAAGGGCCTCTGAAAGGCTCTACCCTGCAGGGTATCAAGACAGATATTGAGACTTATAGCCAAACTTTGGGCAGAGTACAGGGAATCTTATGAAAGAAGTGGGAGATAGTAAGACCTGGAGAGGACAGGAGCTCCATAAGGACAGTGACAGATCCTAAAAGTCTGGGCACAGGGGTCTTTTCTGATACTCCAGCCAAGGACCATTCATGGAGATGGCCTGGAATCCCTGCACAGAGGTAGCCTATGGCAGTTCAGTATCCAAGTGGCCTCCATAGTAATGGGGACAGGGACTGTCTCTGACAGGAACTGATTGGCCTGCTCTTTGATCACCTCCCCCTAATGGTGGGGAGCAGCATTGCCAGCAACAGAGGAAGACAATGCAGCCACTCCTGATGAGACCTGATAGACTAGGGTCAGAGGGAAGGGGAGGAAGACCTCCCCTATCAGTGGACTGGGAGAGGGACACAGCTGGGGAAGAGGGAGGGTGGGATTTGGAGGTGAGGAGGGAGAGAGGTACAGGGGGATACAAAGTGAATAAACTGTATTTAATAAAAATAAAATAATTATTTAAAAAACTTAATTTAGAACAAAAGCAAAATATTCATGTGATAAAATGAATTATAAACATTTAGTAAGCTCAATTGTTGAGAGCTTTGCAGGCAAATACTGAACACACACACATACACACACTTCCTGGTCACAGTGGAAATATCACCCTTGTATTGAATACCCAGTTTTATCCCATTGTTTTTGAATATCAGGATGTGATTCACTGTAAAAATAGCTTTCTCCAGTCTAAAGTGTCTGAACAAAAATAGTTTGTTGTTGTAGTATTCAGGAAAGTCTAAAAAGTATGTGTGTGTGTGTGTATGTGTGTGTGTGTGTGTGTGTGTTGGTGTGTGTTTTCAGCAGCCCCATAATGTCTCTAAACAGCCACTGTGTAACTGTGTACTTTGCACTGAAGAAAAGCATAGAGTATAGATGTTAAAACATAAAAGAAAATATTGATTCTTGGATATAACTGCCTTTCCAACTTAAAGAGCAAATCTTTTCTGTTGATAACAAAACACATTTTTCTCATGTATATAATTCCTTTCAACATTAATGGTATAGTCATGCTCTTAGGAAACCTAAAAGTTCATGTTTCTTCTTCCATTATGCATTACGTTTTGTATATTTTAGGTGAGCCTACTTTCTAGATAAAATTATTTTAAACAAAATAAAATACAATAATACAAAGCAAAAAAAAAAATAATACATTGGATTTAGACAAAACAAACAAATTTGGGCGGGGGTAAGAGCCCAAGAGAAGGCACAAGAGTCAAAGACCCACTTGTTCGCACATGTGGGGAGACGGTAAAATACTGGCCTTCATACTGGGCGTAATACACACGCGAAGACAGTCTTCGCCTCTTCTTCTGCGGGTTTCCTGAGCTCGGTGGATATGAGGGAGACATCCCATTTAGAGCTGAATGTTCCAAGGTCTAGAGAGAAAAGAAAGAAAACATTAGATGGCAAGAAAAGTCAAAGAAACGAAAAGCTTCCGGGCGCCTGCTTCCAGGCGGCTCTTTTACGTATTTGCTTCACGTTGTGAAACACTGTGACTTAGTCTGCCGTGACAGGAGCAGTTGTATTTATTTATTGTTTGTTTGTGTGTTTGTGTGTTTGTTTGTTCGTTTGTTTTTGTGAACTCAACAATAGAGGCAAAAGAAAGCCCTTCTGGTGTTAGGTAAAATGTGCATTCAACGGGGCTCTTAAAAAATCTTTCCATCTCATACCAGCCGCCGTAGGTCAGCAAAAGCAGGACCTCAGCGGAGCCAGGAAGAGGATCCAGGTCCAAGACTTAGCGCTGCGCGCCCTAGCACCCCGTGCTGCCCTCGGAAGGCCTTAGTCTGCTCGGGAGTCCACTCAGGGCTTAGAGGAGTGCACAGCAGTCTGAGGCACGGGTTGTTTTGTGAGTTATCTGTGATGCTCAAGCACCCAGAAGTTGCTAACGAGCAGAGTTTCCAGAATAACCACTCAATTCCTTAGATCAGATCAGTTCAGACCTTCCCAAGCCTGCTCCGCTCCCCCTCACCCCCCCCGGGGGGGGGGGGGGGGCTCTTTCGTTAGCTTCCTACCAGTCTATCAACGTTTAAAAACAGGAAGCAGCCATTAGCGGTGGGACAGCGCTGCTATTTATCAGAACTGAGAGTTTTCCTTGCCATCCTATCTTTTCAGATGGTGATGAATATTCATTAAGCTAGGAAATAGCAGGCCAGCTGCCCATCTTCCCAAGGTGTCTTAGCTCTCCAAACCCAAAGGAAACAAAATCAATCCTCTATTTGGGCATCATAAAGAATGAAGATTGGCACTAGCTAACACATTCCCAGGAAGAAAACAAACCTTTAACTCACAACTTTTAAAGAAACACACACATTAAAAATACCTTTGGTTTCTGGTTTTGTTTTATTTTGTTTTTACAAAAGAAAAATTTATTTCGAAGTGTTGAAAAGATGAAATAGCTAAACATTATACTAATCTTTAATTTGATCTTTGCTCAGTTGTAGGGAGGGCTCTGGATAAGTGGTAAAAGATGGAGAGACACAAGAGTGGTTGGAAGGCTTCCCTGAAGCATGTGTCCCAGCCCACGGTGAGCCAGTCAGGAAACCTATGCAGGGAAGTAAGAACCACTGACTATGGAGAGCTCCTGGAGAAAAGCTGCTGTGTCCTGGAAACTTGCTCTCCTTCAGTTCCTGACTCAATTTTCTCCATTCCCCGCACCCGTGGCGAGCGCTCAGACTGTGATTTCTACACCCGTCATCACATATGCAACAAACAAAAACAAAAATCAAAGGCCTCACAATTTACCAAATCCGCTCAGCCTGACAAGGCCCGAGAAATCATAATATAAAATAAAGGCTGTCTTTGAAAGTTCCACCCTACACATTTAAAGGAATACGCACACTTAGAGATTCCTGCTTTTCAGCTTGTCTAATGCTGTCTCAGAACAGTAAAGAGGGATACCTAATGGTTGCACTAAGCCTTAATTTCGTTTGCCTTCTGCTGACTGCAAAGCCCTAGACAAAGACTAAGAGATGGAGGGACCAGGGGTTATGAGAATGGCATTTGTTCTTGGCCATGGAGATTTAGTTAATAACATTAATTGCCTATAGAACAATCTTAGATTTTTCCCCAAGATATTAAAGAAAATTATTAACTACTTAAAAGGTATGCCTTAATAAATCATCAATCTTTCCCACAGATTATGATTTTTTTAACATGGGACCCTTGAGCTATATACCAACCATAAAGTTGCCAAAATGAAACAAAAAGCACACAGACATACACACATACACACACAAACAAATCAAAACATGACGTCCATTTTGTATTGGCTAACTACTCCTGAGAAAGCACTGGAGTATGGTTGATACACACTGTGGCATTCCATTACAGAAAACTGACCACTTGACAGTTTGCCTTTTTTAAGGCATCTACCGTGGAGAGCTACACTTCAGCATCCTGGTCACAGGTTAAGAGTTCTCTTCGGAAATTTGCAGGCAAATGGTGGGATCTAGAAAAGATCATCCTGAGTGAAATATCCCAGAAGGAGAAAGACAAACATGGTATAAACTCACTTATATAGACCTATAAGATATGATAAACATAATGAAATCTATACACCTAAAAAAGATAATCAAGAGAGCAGACATGGGGTAAGATTATCAATCCTCGTTTAGAAAGACAGATGGGATGCACATTGAACATATGACAGGAGTCTACTGAGCGCATTTGAAAGACTCTAACTAGCAGTGTTTTCAAAGCAAAGACTCATGACCAAACCTTTGGCAGAGTACAGGGAATCATAATATAGAAGGGGAGTTAGTCTGATGGGGAAAGGATAGGAGCTCCACAAGGACCAAATATATCTGGGCACAGGGTCTTTTCTGAGACTGACATTCAACCAAGGACCATGTATGAATGTAACCTAGAACCTCTGCTCAGATGTAGCCTGTGGTAGCTCAGTAACCAATTGGTTTCCCATAGTGAGGGGAACAAGGACTATTTCTAACAGGAACTCAATGGCAGGCTCTTTGAACTCCCCACCCCCCAAGGGAGGAGCAGTCCTGTTAGGCCACAGAGGAGAGCTTTGCAGCCAGTCCTGAAGATACCTGATAAAACAGGATCAGATGAATGGGGAGGAGGTCCTCCTTATCAGTGGACTTGGAAAGGGGCACGGTGAAGATGAGGGAGGGAGGGAGGGACTGGGAGGGAATGAGTTGATCGGGACACGGCTGGGATACAGAGTTAATGAAATGTAACTGATAAGAAAAAAATAAAATTCAAAAAAAAAAGAAAGAAAAAAAAGAGTTCTCTTCGATGGTTTCTTGTTACTTTGGGGGGGGCAGGACTGTTGTCATAGAGCCTTCTCTCTCTGACTGGGAGTCTGCAGTCATGGGTACCACTGCAGAAGATGCTTTCTTATCCTTACCACTCAGGGGGAGCACAGATCCTGGACTTCCACATGGTCTCTGGCGACCACAGGACCACGAACATCAATCTGGCCTCCAGCACATGCGCATGGTCTTCGGTAACAACATAGACAGTGGACATCACCGTGGCCCCCAGCTGCAGGAGGACCACAGACTTAGACATGGTTCCTGGTGGCAACACAGACCACAGGCATCTGCATGGCCTTTGGATAACATGGCCACACAGGCCAGGACCAGACCTGGCCCCCAGGGCAGCACGGGACACAGACATCAGCAGGCCTCCGGTGGCAGTACAGGCCAAGCACATCAATATGGCCTACGGAGGTAGCTCAAGCCTTGGGCATCCACAAGGTTCTGACACGCATTGAAAGTTACAGCGAATCTCTCTCTCTCTCTTTCTCTCTCCCACTCTCTCTCTCTCACACACATACACACACACAGAGCTCTACATGCAAATATTCATTGCCACAGGTCATTAGTCTGGCTCAAAGCCTCTGATCTCCGAAGCACCCTAATTTATAGGATGTTTTCATCTTCAGAAGCGATGACATGCTCCCTGATCTCAGTCTGTAGCACAGGCTCCTCCTTCTGGCCCAGCAGCTCATAGATGGAGGAAGTTTTGGGGTTGACCAACTGGAAGCCCTGGGTGGGCAAAGATGGTCAGGCTGCTGTTCCGGTGGGCTATTCCAGCTGTCCACCCTGCAGCAGCAGGCCCACTTGCTACTTTCAGGCCTAGGTTTTGTGTGGTCTCAGTGGTTTTGTTTGCTTTGATTTTCATTTTTTGTTGTTTTGTTTTTGACAGAGAGAGGGGGAGACAGAGAGACAGAGAAAGAAAGAGCCTACCAAAGTTGAGTAGGGAGGTAAAGAGGACCTTGGAAGAGTAGGGAGATGGGAAAAACATGATCAAAATATATTTCATGAAAAAAATATTATCATCATACTTTCCCCTAAGTGCAGACAGCTAAAATAAGGATACTATACCTTCTGTAATTTATTGAGCACGTGCCAAGGCTAGAAAATGAAAAAATACTGTGTAAATTTTATTTTTTACTTTATGTGCATGGGCATTCTACCTGCATGGATGTTTTTGCCTGCAGATTCAGAAAAGAACATTAGATGCTCAGGAAGGTTGTGAGCTACCCTGTGGGTGCTGGGAATGGAGTTGAGGTTTTCTGGAAGAGTAGCCAGGGTTCTTAACGGCCGAACCATCTCTCCTGCCTTGGCAGTCTACTTTAACGCACATTGGTAACTGAAAAGATGGGAGAACCTTCATTTTGAGCCTATGTCTAGGAGTCTAAGAGTAGAATGTGCCAGTGACACTGAACTTAGGACACTGAGTGGATCTCCGTGTGGTGTGTTGTCTTGTTTTTATATGTACTCTGATAACAATGGGCAAAAATCCAAATGCTGTCTGTCATGATCTCATTCTCCCAGTATATATGTATACAAGCAGCTCTGCAAGAATTGTAAAGCTTCTTAATGTTGTTATTTGCACATCCATAAAATGGTAGACTCAAAATTTTATATAATTATTATAAGGAATAAATATCAACTGACTAAAATCTATGAAAATTGATACTAATGAAGCATAAGCCATAGCTCATCACTTTTAGAATATTCTTAAAAATTCAAGAATGATTCATTTTATTCTGATTTTCAAGAATTATGGTCCTTGACACAATAACAGAGAAGTGAAGGTTAACTTCTCTTCCTTTTGTGTCTGGCTGATATTATACCTCAAATGTCTAAAATTAGGCATTCTCTCAGTCTTGGAGAATTTCGGTGCTAGACCTGACAATATCCCTGACCGCGGTAGAGTGCGCCTCCAGTTCTGCTTAGTTGAGAATTCAGAGACTGGGGGATCTGCGAGCCTAAAGTTCTTCTAGGCCAACCTAGACAACACAGCAGAGTGTCCTACAAAAAAATTAAAAAATAAAAGTCAACTCAAACTAAAACTCCAAAAAGTATTATCTGTGTTTATACTATAAATGTTCTTTGTTTCCATGTATTCTAATTCTCTTATTTTCCTTATATCCCCAAAATACATAAAATGTAAAGATAAGACTATAGCCACATTTCATATAAGTGTATAAACACATGCCATATTTCCAAAGTCCTATCAGAAATGTGGGTCCTTTTTTTTTCAGCGCTTGAACGTTTTTCAAGCGCACATTTTGGTGAGCTACTAAAACCATGGTGAGGGCAGTAGCTCAGTGTTTGGCTTGTTCACTATCAACAGGCCTGGCTAATTACAAAGGTCCGGATACACAGTGCTGCCCGGTGGCATTCAGCGTCATTTGCAGCGCTTCTTTTTAATTCTCCTTTATTTGGGATGTTGAGGCCTCTAGCTCCCTTCCACCAGCACCGCAACCTTAAGTGGGAGAGAGAAAGGTTAGTGGGAGAGGGGCCCAGACCCCTTTACTCCTCCTGGCTGGTTAGGATCACGGGGTTCTTTTAGACCCTATACCAACCTCCATCAACTGCAGACACGCCAGCCGGATCCTCCACGCCGCTGCGCCCAGAAGCGTTTCTCTCCGCCTGTCTGCTGCCCACCGCCACACTGCTGCTCTCCACACACCAACACCAAACCACACTCCCCTGGCTCTCATATTTATGCTCTCAGAGTCCTAGACCACGCCCCTCTCTGCACCTCACCTGGAAGGCCCGTTAGCAGATGGCAAAAGCCATGCGCCACACCAGACAATTAACAGGTGTGGACAAACTATAGCCCAACTGAAATCCCACTCTTGGGATTAAGACAAAAGCATATTTACGTAACCTAAAAACCTTCCATTTCAATCATTGTTCTTAATATATACAACATCTGAAAACTGCCTACCCACGCTACCTGCTTTTATCTATAAAATAACCATATTTTCACGGTGTCGGTGCGATTATGAACAGAGTAAGAACATGCAAAGTACGTACAACAGGTCTGGGCACTCATGATAGCAGCTATCGTCGTAACCAGGTCCTTCACCTGAAGGGAAAATAGTGCATAGAATTGTATCTGCCTTCAAATCTGAATTCCAGCTGATACAAAGACAAGGCCTCTAACGAATTTATTCTCAGAGAAGACATGATCAAAACGCTTAGGGAAGTACCTGGCAGATGCGTATATTAAATAAATATCTACACTAAACATTATTGTTTAATTTATAGAATTTACTAATTAATTTTATTCATGAATAATAATAGACTTATTTTAATGTTAACAGAGCATAATACCAAGGTATGAGTTGCCCAGACTCTAGTTAGGAATTTTCCTGGCCTAGTAAAGTGCTGGTAGTGAGTTCTCTTCAAAGACCCATGACCTTGTGATCCCCAGGTAGTTGGCTAGGTTTCGGGCACCCGGCATTATTCCCCTCCTGTTGAGCAGACCTTAGGTACAGCTAGACACCACTTGGTGCCACCAATATGAGTGCTAAAACTGCGTGTTTAAGGATATCTTGCTGTGCTGGTCAAAGTGGTGGCTCCAGGCATCACAGCTTGATAGAAGTATTGTTTTCCTCCTTAGGCAGCTTGACAGCATCTTCCAATACTATGAAAGCTAGACTAAGGAAGAAAGCTTTCATGTTAGATACAGCCTGAATCTCCTGCCTCTTGCATCCAAAGTATGCAGGCTCCTGAGTAAGAGAAGCATTCCTTCAACCTCTGAGAGGTGATCAAAGGCATCAGCAGTTACCTATACTGTTTTAGGAGTCACATGGTCTAGCCTAACCAACAATTTGAATAGTGGTTTTTCATACCAAGTACTGGGATTTTTGTTAGCTAGTCTATGGCTCTTTTAGGGGCATTGTCAGCCCACATGGTATAAGACACACACACACGTGTGTTTATATACATATGGGTGACAATTAAATTTAAAAAAAAGAGAGATCATCAATTTGAGAGAAAGTGGAAGAGAGGAGTTGGAATGAGGAGAGGAGGAGTTAGAGGGAAGAAAGGGCAGGGGAACATGGTGGAATAAGATTTTAATTAAGAATTTACAAATATGAATTCTGATTTCGGCACTAAAGCAGAACAGTCCCTCAGCTTTCGCTGAAGTAGAGCATCTTAGCAGCTCTGCAGGGTCACAGCTGAGACAAACACTAACTGTTTTTCCTAGAGTCACGGACTTGGCAAGTTGCAAACATTCTGTGAGTCTCAGTTTTCTAATTTGCAAGATGGAGCCATTAACTTATCTCCAAATGTGTTGTGAAGACTTACAAAAATACAAGTTTAGAAAACTTTATATAGTATTCAAGAAAACTTTATTTAGAACTTTATTTATATAATTGTAGTTAGAAAACTTTATATTGTATATTGTATTATAAGTAACTCTGCATGAGTGCTTCCTAAATGTTAAATAATGTATGACATTGTTTGTCCTCAGGTTTCTTCTTGCCCTTCAATGGTCATTCCTCTTCCAAGTCAAGGCAGATGCAGGCCCATGTTCATGGAAACATGGCTGACACAGGTGAGCTGCAAAGAGATAGATAGATAAATAGATAGATAGAAGGATAGATAGACATATTTTTAAAGGAGCATTAATAAGTCTTCTTCTGTGACTGTTATAGATGCTCAAACTTCAACCATCTGTTTTCCTTTAAATGTTCTCTGACTGTCCCTTGCCTTGTATGACTTCAACCATCTTCTTTCCAGGCCCTTGGGCATGAAACTCTATTCTTTCTCATCACCTCCCTTTCTCAGTCTTTTTCATAATCAAAATCTTGCAAAATAGTCTCTTGAAGGAAAATTGACTTCATTTGTCTTCTCTTATCTCTCCCATTGTAGCTGAATCCCTGGTGAGAGCATATTATCCAAGGTCTCCCCCCACAATTGATGGGAAAAAAACCTCTTCCACAATCTCCAGATTTTCTTGTATTTGAAATTTGAAAGTCCTTGTTGAGAGACTCAAGTTTCTCAGCTTCTCCCTCATCTTTTTCTACATCCATCCCTGCACATTCTCCTTTTGATGAGTCTTTATAAATTCAAGAATCTTAAGAATTATCTGTATCTTTAGCCATTTACATCAATAGTCTCATGTAGTTTAGTTTATACCTTTGAGTTAATATTTTTTAATTAAGTGATATAAAAATGAGTTTGTTTTCTTGAAAATTCTGATTCAAAGCATGTAATCATTATCACATCACTTAGGTCTCAGACACTGCTAACTAGCTTGTATACATAGATTTACAGCAATATAAATGCCATAGTGTTCACACACGAACGTCACACTATTTTAATATACAAAAATACCACATATACACAGGGAAGGACATTTTCTAGCTGCAGATGTGTTTGTTTAACTTTGGACAAACAGTGGCTGGGAAAGCGCAGCTCACTTCTTGATTTCTTTAAGGTTGGGAAGAACTCCAATTTGAGGAAACAAGAAACTGAGGGAGGGAGGAGTTGGAGATATGTTTGCTCTTGGCTCCATCTTCAATGCTGATCCTAATTTTTACTCTAACAAAACTACAAACTTGTGACGTCCAAAGTTGGACTGAGTTCACACACTTTGTAGAAGGTAATTATAACTATTGTCACCAAGCCAATATAACAGCATGCCAATTGTGATTAGCCAAGAAGCCTGGAAGTCAAAAACTGCCTTATATTTATTTATTCTTTCATGTTGGCTGTTTATCAGGAAGTGACTTCAGTAAAAAAGAGCTGCAATTAATTTATTAAATAAACTCACAAAACACTGGTATATGGGCTCCATTAAAATGCTACACCTTCAAAATATTTGTATGTTCATTGATGTTTGCCTTGACTATTACCGTTTCTAATGATTTATGAAAGTAAGATCATGATTACAAACGTGAATGTGGCACATAATTTCTTCATGCTTCTGAAGCATAGTATTTCCCTCTGTCCAGTATCTTACGGGGAAAGCTGTATGTGAGTGTGTGTGTGACGTGTGTGCTTGTGAGGCCGTGTGCACTTATGCACACTGTGCGTAACTTTAAACTTAATTTTCTCTCAATAGTAATTGCAGCAAATAACAGAATGCAGATTGCAATTTGGGGCTATGCAAAACTCAGTAGAAAGGTCATGTGAGTAAAAACTGGCCTGCTCTAATTGAGATGCTATTTGGTCAGCAGGTCCAAGGTTGAAGTTAGCAAGAGGAACGAGGTCTGGTATTTTACTACCTCATAGTAAGTGAACATACATTGCTAGAAGAAAACATTTAGAATGTACTCACCGTAAAGAAGTAGTTAAAAGTTAAGTTAATTAGCCTGAGTTAATCATCACCCAAATCTCTGTATGAATCAGAGCATCACTTTGTATCTGACAAACATGGACAATCGTTTTGCAGCAATAAAAAACTAACTTTGTGTTTTGGTCAGTTGTGGTTTTCTATGGTGATCTCCACCCGCTGCAAAAAGAAGTTTCCTTGCTGAAGGGTGAGAACTACAGTTCCCTGTGGGTCTTTAAGAACTGTTTTGATTGTTGATAGGGGTTATGCTGGCTTAGAGCCCACCCATGTCAAGTTGCCACACAAATACCTCTTTATGCCATGCTCAGCATGATATGACTACCCCAAGTATAACTCATACTCATTGTGTTTAGCATAGATGGCAATGTCCTCTATGGGACGTTCTTTTAGTACTCAAATTTAGGTGTGGCAGCCACTGATAGTCTCTTAATTGGTGTTACAAAGAGCTCAAGAAATTAAACAGCAACAAACCAAGTAATCTAATTAAAAAATGGGGAACAGAGCTAAACAGAGAATTCTCAATAGAAGAACATCGAATGGCAGAGAAACACTTAAAGAAATGCTCAATATCCTTAGCTATCAGGGAAATGCACATCAAAACAACCCTGAGGTTTCACCTTACACCCATCAGAATGGCTAAGAAACTGATGAAAGAAAACACAAACATCTGTACAAAGACATTCGTAGCAAAACATGATGGAAACACTCATGTTCGTCACAACCCTTGTTTCTGTAACTAGTCACGTGGCCCAGCTGGCATTTACAACTGTCTTCCTCTACTACCCATTCTGTGTTTCCCCCACCCTCAGCAAGCACCTACGCAGGCTCTTTCCCTGGAGGAGTGACCCACAGCTCCACCCCTGACAGCTCCGTGCCCTTTGCCACCCTGCTGGGATTAGACTGCTGTAATTTCCCTTTGCCTTTACTCACAGGTGTGTGGCACCGACACACCCTACAGGACCTCCTGAACTGCAGACATACTCTTTCTTACCTCTGCTGTGGAGAAGCAATCCAATTTCCCCATGGTAATCTTGATCAATCACCCCTCCTAACACTATTCCTGCCTTAGCCCTTTGCCTTAAGGGCATTAGAAGCCCAGAGTGCCCAGAGGAAGCCTGGGCTTCCAGTTCAGCAAGATATTTATTGTGCCTCTGGCAAGATCACCTTTCCTCCACTTCTGGAACCAAAGTTCTAGGCCAGGAGAAGTCATGGAAACAGGAAGCAAAATTTTCTTAGTGATGAAACAATTCCTTTTTTTACCCCTTGATTTCTGGACCCATTGATCCTGGCTATAGGAGAAACCATTCCATGTAATAGATGCTGATTCAAAGTATATTCTGTGTTCTAAGGAACCCTACTCCAGGCCATTTTATCTTTCTAGCAAGCCAGCTGCTTCAGGAAGGTAGGGAACATAGTAAGACCAGTAGATTCCATGACCATGGGCCCCATGTGGCTGTGAGGTAAGTCCCTTGGTCAGAAGGAATATTGTGTGTGATATAGCAATGATAAGACATTCTGCGAGTCCACGTGTGGTTGTTTTAGAAGAGTCAATAGGTGCAGGAAAGGCAAATCTATAACCAGAGTAAGTATCTACTCCAATAAGAAGAAAGCCATGATGAGCTGAAGTCTATGCTGCTGAACTCAAGAGTAACTCTGTCGCCATGGCCACGTTGTTCATGGGCCCATTGAGCAATGACAGGGTCGGCTGGGGAAGGGGCAGACTGTCTACAGAATGAGTTAGCCCATCGACTCGACTACTGAGCTCCTCCTCAGCTGAAGTCACCTTTTGATGAGCATTTACATGGGGCACAAGTATGTTCACATCCTTCATCCAAGAAGATCTATCCACATGCATCTTCTCCAGATGTCTTTCTCACCAATTTTCTGACTTCTTCCAAGTCCCCAACCATCCAGCCAATCCATTGGCTGTGGTCCATAAGTCAATGAACAATCTCACATCCTTCCATTTCTACTTCAGACAGAATTTATGACTGTGTACTCTACAAAGTTCTGCCCACTGTCTTTCAGGCCTGTCCCAGAGAAGAACTGTCATGCTGTATCTGTCCACTCCCGGGTGGTCCCTGCACAGTGCACAGAACCATCAGCCAGGTCCCCGTCTCCTCTCCCTCAGCCAGCCAATCACTGGAGGTACCCTCTGAGGGTCAATTTGCGTAGTCGGCAGGAGATGGCACTGTAACAAGAGTTGATACCATAGGTATTTGGGCAAACTTTTTATGTAACTTGTGCCTCCAGGACCTGCTCAGGCCTGATCATATATATACCGCTTCCATCTGATAGCGGATTGTTTCTGTGCACATCCTGCTTCAGAACGTGATGGGTAGGGTTAGAGTTAGATCATGATGGCCATCCCACACGGTTAGTTGGTGACTGATTTTCAAACGTTCAGTGTCCACTAAGAACTAGTAGCAGTCCAAGAACTATTCTTCAAAGGGAGAATCGTTGTCTGAAGATGATGGTAGAGCCTTGCTCCAAAATCCCAAAGTCCCTTTCGTGATTCACCTATAGGGGCCTGCTGAAGGCTCAGACAGCATCTCTCTCTGTCACTGACACGAGGCCCATCGAGTCTGCTGAATCATACAGTCCAAGAGGAAGAGCAGCCTGTGCAGCAGCCAGGACCTGTTGAAGATCCTTCTCCTGCTCAAGGCCTCACAAAAAGCCGTAGCTTTCCACATCACTTGGGATATGTCAAGGTATAGTTTTATCTTGAAGTAAAACTGAAAAAGTATTCTGCTCATCTTGCCAAGTGAAAGCAAATTGCTGCTGGTGGTACTTATAGACAGGTAACGCCCAAAAGAGACATCTGCTGGACCATTAGCTGCACCACATACCAGGTATGTCAATCTGCTCAAGTAACGGCATCTGGTACAGCAGCTGCAGTCCAAGTCACGGTTTGATCGAGCTTTTGATAGTCAACTGTCATTCTCCACGGTCCATTTGTCTTCTGCGCTGGCCAGAGAGAAGAGTCGAAAGGAGGTGTGGTGGGAACCACTGCCCCTGTATCTGTCAAGTCCTCGATGGTGCCAGTAATTTCCGCACTTCCTCTGGGGATGCAAAACTGTTTTTGAATCACTATTGTCCCCAGAAGAGGCAGCTCTACAGGCTAACATTTAGCCTTTCCAAGCATAAAAGCCCTCACTTCACAGGTCAAGAACCTATGTGAGAATTAGCCAATGCGTGTGTGTGTGTGTGTGTGTGTGTGTGTGTGTGTGTGTGTGTGTATTATACATTCTGGGACTGGGACTAAGGAAATAAGTATAGAATGAGTTCGGTGACCCACTGAGCCTACCGTGAGTCAGACTTCAGCCAAAATTCTATTAATCATCTGATCTCCATAAACTTTAACTAGAGTTTAACAAAGTGTCTGTGGTCTCCCAGACTCAGTGTCAGTCCAGAACCAATATTCAATAGAGCCTGGAGATTCTGATTGTCCCTCTCCTCCAGTGGACAGTCATCCTTGGAAAAGGCCAGAGGTCCCTCTGGGGAAGGACTGGAGAACGGCAGAAGTTTTAGGTGTTTTACCAAGGTTCCTCCTCAGGGGGACCTGGCTGTCCCTTCCTTCAGTGGTTCTGGGTCACCAAATTGGCTCAGGTATGGAAAGCGGTTCACAGGCCGAGCTTCCCCTTTGCCACAATCCAATGCAGCCTTCCTTTTATTTCACTTTTCGCTGTAGTTAGCCAACCTTATGATGAGGGCTTTGGTTTGGTTTCCTCAGCCCAAGCTCTATGACTGCTACAGAGAAGAGTGCCTTCCAAGGAACACTCAGAAATCTCTAGAGTGCACATCTGGAGCCAGGCAGTTTTATTGCTGAGTTTATTCTTTGCCTTTGTCAGTTTATCCAGAGATGCTAGGAGCAACCAACCAGCACCATCATTTTCTTTGTTTTTCCACAAATTGTCAAGTTTTATATACAGTGTCATCAACTCCATTGCCCCTCACAACTGATGAGTCAGGACAACCAAATGCATTTGTCTCCTTGAATATGTAAAATAGTTCACACCGCAGGCTTTCAGGGTTCTCTGAGATCCCAGGAGAGGCTTCAGTCACTGTAAGTGTTGGCAAGTTGGAAATCCCATTCCAGAGACTTAAAATATTTATCCTTATACATCTGTTGCTACAGAACTACTTCTGCCTCTAGAACCAAAATCTGTGTTAGTCAGAGATTTCTTCCTGGAGGAATAAAATTTATAGCATAAGTATATTCTATAATATAAAATATTATATGTTTTCTATTGTATTAATTACATTGTATGTTATATAATACATATATTATTGTATAATATGTTATATAATAATAAAATCCAGTAATTGGTCAGTCCACAAGGCTGGATGTCTCAGCTGGTCTTCAGTATATGCTGGAATCCCAAAAAAGCAGGTTCTATTGCCAATGAAGGAATGGACTTGGTAGGGAGAGCAAGAGCAGGCAGGGGAAGAGTGAGCCAGCTTCCTCCTTCCATGTCCTTTATATAGGCTACCAGCACAAAGCGTGGTACAGATGAAAGGTCAACTTTGCTATCTCAAAAGGTCTGGATTTACCTTCCTGCCTCAAAGATCCAGATTAGAAGCTGGTCTTCCCACTTACAATGATTTAACTAACACAGAAAAATCCCAGAAGCCGACCAGCTGCCACTCTGCTCTGCTCAGGCCGGTGAGAGACACCCAGAGGCATGCTTACCTCCGGTGCCTCTGCCGTGAGCAAGTGTGTGATGGAGAGGCAGAGAGAAAGAGAAGTGGAATGGTCTGTGCACTATGAAGACAGGCAGAACTGGAGATGTGAGGGTGGAGAGGAGCAGCCTGGTGTGAGTAGCCTGGGCTGCCACGTGAGGCCATGGCGGTGTCCCAGCCCATGCTGCTGCCAAGGGCCAAGCCTGGTTCATAGCCCCACAGCAGCAGGGGCCTGAGTCTGTGTCTGTGACCCAGGAGGCCCTGAGGATCCCATATTGATAGCAGAAGCCAGAGGCCTGAACAGTTGCAAGTGAAGCTGTTTGGGGAAAGCGTATTCTGTGTGACACACCACAGCTTCTACTACAAAATAATATTTTTTTTGATCCTTTCTTCTTTTAATTTTTGTTTTCTTTGACGAAGGCTTTAAGTACAGAGGGTAGAGATGGAGGGATGGGGAGATGAATGGGACTGGAGTGCAGAATGTGAAATTCACAATCAATTAAAGGTTTTTAAAAAGAGAAAAGAGAAAAAAAAATCTTCTGCAGGTGTGCCCAGTAATTTGGCTTTAAGTTCATTCCAGATGTAGACAAGTTGACAACCTCAAATACACACCAAACACACAGTAGAGCAGTGGTTTTAGGCTCTCCTCCGGTGTCCGCTCCTTTGCCAGCACTGCACAGCTGGCTAGGCTGCCAGAGCACTCATGTTTTCCCTCGTGTTGCATGGGTGTTAAGACCCAAGGATGCATGCCACTAGCGCATGCTTGGGGCTCGTGCCCTGCTATTTCTTGCCATTCTTTGTGATCATCGTTGGATAGGACTGTTGGAGCCCAGACCCCAAAGACACATAGACAAAAGACCCCTGCCCCGAAGGCTCAGGGAACAACTGTAAGAGCCAGATGATCAGGAAATCTGCTACGGCCTTTGTCTCTTGGTCATGTCAGAAGCTACAGTCATACAGTCTCACCAGCATGACTGCCCAAACAAGAACTGAACAAAGGTGACACCAATAGACACTCCAAAATGGAAGGTGGGAAGCCCATGAGGCCGCAACCCTACACGAAGAACTACCGATGAATGAGGGACAGCGATAGTGGAAGAAATAGTCTTAAGCTGGGAAGAATGCAGTTGGCTACTCTGTACCAAACAGTCATCCCTGGAACCGTGCATACAAGTAACAATTCACGGTCTGAGTCAGTTAAAGTTACAAATATACACGTATATACATATACATATACATACATGTATGCGGTAACAAACAACAAAAAGAGGCCAGGAATTTGAACTGGAGCAAGGAGCACCATGGGGGAGGGTTTGGGTGGAGGAGAGGGACAGGAGAAATGTAACTACATTATAATACCAAAAAAAATTTTTTTAAATGAGTACAATTGTAAGATCAAAGAGTGTTGTACTCGGGATGAACTTATTAAGAAAGAGACACAGTGCCTATGAAAACAAAGCTTCTGAAGAAAAAACAAGATAAACTATGTTCTTATGAGAAATGGCACCAGGAACGGGTGAATTGTGCCTTTGTGTATATTTAAAAATGAAATACATAATTCACTAGAAAAATTGAAAGACTGCAAACAAATTTTCATTGTGAAATTTCCTGCCTTAGCCAATTTGCTTAAGATGTTGAGTTTCAATTCATTTGTTTTTCCATCATTTAGTCAGGATTAATTTATTAGGATTCTTCGGCTTTTTGTCACGGGGCCTGGCAATAGTGACCATGATATTCTGAATCTTGAACACTGAAGAAGTGAACCATAAAATGAAGATTCTGGATTAAATTAATCTAGGTATTTATAGAGTCTAGCAGGGATTAAAAAATAAATTATACTTTAACATAGTCTTGATTTTAGGTCTACTAATATTAATAATATTATCAAAGTGTACATACCAATCTCTTTCATAGCTACTTATTACATATGAATTTGTTTACTCTTAATTCATAACTCTGCAAGGCAGGTATTGTAATTCCATTTTACTTATTTTCCATTGAAAAAAATTAACTTGAATGTCTGAGAGTCTTATGACTTTAATTAGGGAAAATAATAGATTGCAGCTAGCTGGGTTTCTGTATTGACTGTAATTGAATATGAAATTTATTGTTAAAAACTGCTAGCCAAAATACATGGTGAATGCTTGTGCTTCTAACTTGAAAGTTTAAAGTTCATTTATTCAATTCCTATTCTATCCAAAAGTTTTAAGTCTGATGATGACGTGTGTGATGGTGGAAAACAAGCCGGAGACGCTTGGGGAAGCTATTCAGTGAAGTTCATTTCAAATATAAGTGCCTAGTGACAGTTTTGATAGAGAACCAGTTGGCGCATGCCGGATTCGTTACCTGAGGATGGAAGCCAGAAAGTGATAGACGCTAAATAATGATCAATAGAAATACAATTCTAGAAGACTGCCCTGTAAGACCTTAATATAAGCTAAATCGTCTACACATACTGAAGTATTCTCCGGCAAAGCTAGCAGATAGATGCAGCCTTCTGTCAGTGCGACCTACATGACAGTATGCATTGCCATGTCTCTGCTGTAAGCAAGGAACAGCAAATTCCACCTTTCGTAACACTCAGGAGTGAATAAACGGATCGAGTCTTCCGGTCTTGCACATCCAGAACTCTTGCCAAGGCTACCAACGTTCTCTTGCTTTTTAGTGTCTGCAGGCTTGCCGAGCTTAACTGGGCTTTAAACTCTTCTCGTTGCTTTCTAGAGCCTCACTGCATTTCTACTTCAGAGATCATTGTTTTCTGTCAACCTTTCTGAGGATCAACTGTCCTCAAATTCAGGTGACTTAACACCTGAGCACGACCACTTTCTCAAAGCCCTCACACACTATCTCTATATTGCATTGCCTGTCTCTAAATGGTCCCAGTCAGTCTCGAAATCTGAGCACCTCATCTACTTTATGTTCACTGAATAAGCAAAGAGTCACGAGGCTGGTAGGGGAGAAAGAGAAAGAACAAAAAAAAAGAGAGCGGGAGAAAAACGGGAAGGATGGAGATGAAGAGACAAAGACGCAGAGAGGATTGGGTAAACGAGCTGAGGTCCCAGGATTGTCTGTTGTAAACATGTCTAAATAGAACCATTTATCTTTCCATAAGGTACTCTACTGTCTCCATTCACTTGTTTAGTATGTACATCGTTGCCTGCAGTTAGGAAAAGGGAGTCAATAAAAGGATTCCTGAAATCTGGCCTTCAATAAACTCATACACTCTGTCCTCAACTCATGTCTGTTTGAACTGTCCTTTTTCCACTGCCTAAGTTCAGTCCAATCCATCTTCTTGGATCATTGTTTCTCCTTGTCCATGAGCCTGTGGCCACACTGAGAAACTTTCTCACTCAGAACCCTAGCCAGCTGGACACCGTATCATGAAGTCCGCATCCTCTGCAGACTTCCCATCCCTCCGTTGGACTTTGTATTTCCCTTTGCTACCAGGCACCCAGATGCAACTGATTCTCACACCCCTCCACGTGGGTGCTCCTGGACCTGTTACTTAGGAAGTAGGCTTCCTGCAGAGGTCTGTGTTGGGCAGACCTGGGATTCCTCCAGGCTACCGCTGATTTTTACTAGCTTTGCTAAAACTTGGTACACATGTACCACGTCAATGAATGGATGTGGACTCTTCCCACTGCTGACAGGTACACTGAGGTTTCTTTTATTCAAAATTGAAAATAGTGACTCCAAAAAGTGAATCCCAAGGACAGGATAGTGGGGAGGAATATGTGATACCTAAACAAGGGTCTAGGGATGCTGATTTCAGGGCTGTGCTGTTCTTCTCTGGACTTTCATGTGAAATAGAACACTGTCAAAGGAATGAAGTGATTGTGTGTTATCATTTACCATTTAGTACCATTTTCCTCTCATAGACACAGGAAAAGGGAAGAGATGACAGGCTCCCTCCAACAGCTTCCAGATGCTTTTTTCCTTAGAGAAATCAAACTTTGCATTAAATATTCTTACACTCTAAATATCTGTAGTTAAACTTTGCTGGACTTAGCCACATTTTCTAAACCTGTTTTGACTGTTGATTTTTCTATACGTTTAGCAATGTAGCTATGCACTAACCTCTAACAGATGCCTACGGTCTTGAGAATGTTTTTTGATTATTCAAATTTCCTTTCACCTAGTATATGTTATTTTTTCTTATTTTAAGGTTCTCTATATTCAGTCAAATATTTGCCTTTTGTGATGTGGTCTTATACGGCCTTGGCTGGACTTGGACTTGTGAACCTCCTGCTTCTGTCTCCAGAATGCATGGATCATAAGCATGCACCAGCTGCTGCTTCTTCATTTAATATGCAGCTAAGCTTAAATAGCATGGCTACATAAAAAGGTACATGTTGATCCAGAAGAAGGGAATGATGCTAGAAGTCTCAGCAGGATGGGAATTTCTAGAACTAGCACAGTGATTCTCTGTCGCACTATTTTATTTTAATTTTTTTCTTTTGTGTTTTGTTTATTCCTTTTTCCTGGGAAGAACTGATAAATTTCAATTTTGATCCATTAACATTCAGAATCATAATTCAGGAGCTAATGCTAGTTAAAAACCCATGGTCACTGGAGGGAAGAAAACCTGTAAGACAAGGGTTCATCACCACATGACTTTCTCAGATCCTTTGGACTGAGAAAAAAATAAATATGTCCAAGAGGCAGAGAAAGATTCACCCAGTTTGGAGAAGAACTAACTGAATTAGTGGGGGAACGTCATCAGAATTTGAATTGAGTATAGATGTAAAGCTATGTTCACTGTTCATCATTTTACATTAATATTTATATAATGTGTCTCAAGATTCTCCTGTCTGAGACATATTTCTACAAAGCATCCCTGGTGGGAATAAGAGTGAACAGGATCTGACATCACAATGGTCACCCGTCAGTCATCAGCAAGAAGCAAGACTTCTCGTAGAGACAGTGGCTCTTTTCCTGGGCTGATTCCTTGAGTGCGGCATCCTAACTCCCTCTATATCCTGGAACAATGTAAAATGTTTATTCTTGATAAAGTTACTGCTGTTTCTATTTATGTCTATTATTGTCATCATGAGAAGAGAGGAGACTTTAAAGGCAGGCACCTTTCCACAAGTGTCTCAGCCTCTGGAAAATGTTTGTATGTGCATGATCTCCAAATTTTGTTGCCTCAGCCCTGGTCAGCATGACAATAATAAGGAAGCAGCTCCAGGCCTTAGTAGTAAGAACTGCTTGTTCTTTTGAGCAGTGCTATTGCGATCATTTTCAAGATGCTGTGTGTGGACCAGGAGCACTCGAGGCATCTGGGAACTTTCTAACTCCAAGTTCTCAGGGACACCTCGACTGTCCGAATCACTAGTTCATTTCCTACCAAGCCGTCCAGAAGGGGCTGGACACTTCGCTTGACAAACCATTGCTCTTCTCAACTGAGGCTCTTCGTTGCTTTGTTGTCTTGATCCCTCCTCTCTGGCAGGATGGTGAGGCCCAGATACTTTGTCAGGTTCACGTTCTTACATGACCAAAATAGAAAATAAGTTATATTGAAATATTAAGAAAAAAGATCATCCTGAGTGAGGTAGCCCAGAAACAGGAAGGCATCATGGCATATACTTGTTTATAAGTGGATATTAGCCATATAATACAGGATAACCATACTTCAATCCACAAACCTAAAGAAGCTAAGTAACAAGGAGGACCCTTGGGAAGATATTTAATTCTCACTCACAAGAGCAAATAGAAGAGACACCTTCCCCAATTAAATTACTAACAATGGTTTGGTAAATGTTTTTCTCAAAATCATTTGCATACACAAATATATATTCATTATAATTTATTTCTCCTTTTGGAGAAAGGAGTCCTCCTCCATTGATGGTAGGAGTGAAAACTTGTACAATCACTTTGGAAATCAATCTGGAAGTTTCTCAGAAAACTGGGAACAGCTCTACTTCAAGACCCAGCTATACCACTCCTGGGCATATACCCAAAAGATGCTCCACATACAACAAGGACATTTGCTCAACTATGTTCGTAGCAGCTTTATTCATAATAGCCAGAATATGGAAACAACCTAGATGTCCCCCAGCTGAGGAATGGATACAGAAAGTGTGGTACATTCACACAATGGAATACTACTCAGCAATTAAAAAGAAAGAAATCATGAAATTTGCAGAGACAAATGGTAGGAACTAGAAAAGATCATCCTGAGTGAAGTAACTCAGAAGCAGAAAAACGCACATGGTATATACTCACTCATAAGTGGATTTTAAATGTACAAACAGGATAATCATACTACAATACACAGACCTAAAGAAGCTAAGTAACAAGGAGAGCCATAGGGAGGATGCTTAATTCTCATTCAGAAAGCCGAATAGAATAGATATTGGAAGCAGTTGAAGAGAGGGAACAGGACAGGAGCCTACCATAGATGTCCTCCGAAAGACTCCACCCATCAGGGAATAGAAGAAGATGCTGAGACTCACAGCCAAACTTTGGGTGGGGCGCAGGGAATCTTACGGAAGAGTGGTGGGACAGAAGGACCCGGAGGGCATGGAAGCTCCACAGGAAGACCAACAGAGCCAACAAACCTGGGCTGAGGGGGCTGCAGAGAGTGATGCGTCACCCAAGGGACCATGCATAGAGAGGACCTAGACCCCCTGCTCACATGTAGCCAATAGGCAATTCAGTCTCCATGTGGGACCTATTGTAAGGGGAGCAGGGGCAGTCTCTGACTCCCCCTGTCTGGGCAGCCTTGCCAGGCCACAGAAGAAGAGGGTGCAGGCAGTCCTGATGAGACTTGATAGGTTGGTTCAGATCGTAGGGGAGGAGGGCTCCCCCTTTCTGTGGACTATGGGAGGCAGATTTGGGGGAAAGAGGGACCGGGAGGAGGCATGGGAGGGGGCTAAAATTGGGGTATAAAGTGAATAATTCATAAAAATAAAATAAAAAAGAGATTTGTGATCCAACACCACCCTTCTCCTTTGTTACACAGTCACTCTGTGGGCCAGTTTAACTCCGGCCATTGCTCTGAAATGCTGATGAGCAAAGGTTTTCCAGGTGGACCTCTGCAGTCACTCTGCCATGGCACCACATCTGTGGTTTATAAAAACAAAAAAGAACTGACCCTGATACAGCCAGTTTATTATTAGGGCTGTATTCACAGTGGGGTCTTAAGTTTTAGCCAGTTGAGCAAACCAACAGTGCGAGTTTTCTTTGCATCCAAGTTCATGGACTCTCTGATTTCTATCCATTAGTCCCTGGGGGGCAGGGAACCCTCTCAAGAAACAGTTTCAGTCCATGTAAAAGATGCTTCTCTTGCAGTGTGACGAGTGTGGTTCGCTGTGACACAACAGGACGGGTTGTGACTCAGGTGTTTTCTGGAAGATGTGGAATAAGCCCTCCGGGCACCTTCAGCAGTTGCAGCAGGCCTGATCAAGCACTTGGTTGGAAACCATCACTGTCAGCCGGAAGTTTCCTGCCTCAGCACTCATGGTCTTTTTCACCACAGCTTTAAATCCCTGCCTATGAGCTTCGCAAGTCTTTGCTTGCTGGCTTGCTCATTCATTGGCACCCCGGGACCCCTCAGAGGTGGTACATTTCAGGCCGTTCCTTTTTGTGGTCACAACCAGCCCCATCTGCGGAAATGGATATTTGAAGATCATAAAAACAAGCGAAGGTCAGATGCAGTCTGGGCTCTGCGCTGGCCTTACCAGCCATAGCTCAGAAGACGCAAGGAGCCAAGCGGACCTGGCTGCCATGCGTGATGGCTGAATGCGGGTATCAGATGAATGAACTGGCCAGAAAAAAGTTTCTTTCCATCTCAGTTACTGCAGACAGGCTCTCCAAACAGGAAATAGCAGAGTAGAAAGGGGGGGAACTGCTTTCAGTACAAAAACAAAGAGACAATAGGCAGTGAGGAAAAGGACATGCCTACACTTGGTGGCTTTGCACAGCAGTAATTTGTTTGTTTTCCCGCCTTTTGTCAGTTCCTTCGCCCAGTAGCTGCTTTCAAACCATGGTTTGTTTGTTTGTTTCTCTTCCAGTTCGTTTTGTTTTTCCGGTACTTTCTTCAAACTCTGGTTAAGGGGATGGTAAGAAGGCCTCTAGAGCACTTTATTATATTTTCTTCTATTTTGTCTCTTGTCTGTACCAATCAGAGCCTGAAATGGGCACTAACTAATTTCAACTTAATAATAATCAGTGTAACAGGAACTAAAGCTTTCAAAAGCTCATTAAGTTGCCACTTACTAACTGCGTTTCCGACGAGAGAACTAACGCAGGTATTTATCGCGTAGCCGCTATATGAGAAACTCTCATCACATGCAGCAGGCAGCGCAGCCTAGGACGAAGGTAAGGGACTGGCTGTGAGGACACGGGGAAGGAGAGTGAGCGTCTGAGCGACACGGCTGCCAGGGAGCCAGAAACCAACCATGATGAGGTGAACAGAAACCGCTGTGCCCCGGGGACCCCACGGCCTTGCAGGTGTCCGCACACTTGGCGCTAGCAGGATCGGCTCCCTCGCTTGCTGTACAGTGTGCTGAGGGCTCTGTTTCCGCTGCGGGAGGCAGGTACGTGAACAGATGGGCAATTTAGGAAAGATGGACGTCAGGACAATCTGTCTGGAACAAACGTGGATGCATTTTTATAGGAGGAAGAGGAGTTAAATTTACGCCTGCTTCTGTAACTCATCCATGATAACCCACCTCTGGACAACCGGGCAGAGAGAAGGGCTCACGCAGCTACCGGACAGGATTGCTGCCCTTGGGTAAGGCAAATCTTCTTTCAGATAATTAAGAAAAATAAATTAGGACACAAAAACTTTGATGTTTAATTTAAAGAATATTTATTGTTTTAATGGAAGAAAAAGCCTGAAATGAACTTTGGAAAAGCAGTGTAGATAGACTTCGTAATCTGACAGAGAAGCTCATGATTTCTGCAGGGACTCTCACAGGTTTATTGAATAAGTCACAAAAAATTAGTTACTTTAAAGACATCAGTGGGTTCCAAAAGATTCATAGGTGTAATATTTGACTAGTAGTATGAAAAATAGTAAAATAGCTGGCTTGATATTATCACTAAGAATTGTGACATTTGACTTGTTGAAAACAACATGTATGAGGTTAAACCTATAATACACATTAGAGGCATGGAAAACCTACGGCTTAGATAAAAGAATATTTTACTATTTAAAATTCTTTTCAACTTGGGGCAAGAAAGGATTAGTAGGCGAGTATGGATACTTATGCATTATGAAAACCAAGACACTATTATTTAACGTGCACACCCAGGCTCTTCCTTAGTCTTGATGTCTCAGGCAAGAGGCTAAATATAAGCCTACATATTTAACAGATGTCAAGTGTATAAACAAAAATCTACAAGGCAATTCAGCAAGTTTTTGTTTTCCCTTTTTCAAATAATTTTAACACCCCAGAAAATTAGTTTCAAATTTAGAATTTTTAGAAATCTCAAAGTCCTTGGAGACTTGTACATAAATGTGCTAATTTGGTGTAAGCTACTATCCGGCCTTTGAAAAGTACCTTCATTCTCAGGTCATTCCTGAGAAACTAAGGGTGGTCATAGACAATACACAACCCATCACCAGGAAGGAAAATTCACCAAAACCTCACATTCTACCTCTGTGAGCAAAGGCCACTGGGCTGGAACATTTGGAGTCGATGTGGTCCAGGAAATGGTAACACTTAAGCCCTAGGAAGACCTGCTTCCTTGGTTCTGATCGCTTCTCAGCACAGGAAGAAACACCAAGCCAGTGCAAGCCCAACAACAAAAGACAAGCCCTCTTTCCAGTTTTCCTTCCATGCATCTAGTGCTAGAACTACAAATTCCAAACCAGAACTGATGCCATGGCTGGAAGAAAACACATTTAAACTCTTAGATAAACTATATGTTTAGCCTGAATTTATAGAAGATGTGTTAATCACAGAACACAAACTCCCGCTACAAAAGTGCCCTCGGCATACAGACATGGATCATCAAACATTTGTAACAGAAAAATAAAATAATAATAGCAATTACAAAATCCATAAAGAGAAAAACAAAAATGAAGGAAAGCAGAGGAAAAGCAAGGGGACTCCCCGGCCCTTGGGCTGCAGTGAGACCTTGGTTCAGCATGTGTGTTTTCTCTTTGCAGCCTGGCGGTGCAGCCGGGAGTGCGCAGTTCGCAGAGCTCTTGGCACCTAGCTCGTGACCACACATGTACAAGCGGCCCACACGCTCCACACGGGACAAAACGAGACAGAAGAGAGGATGCCTGTGCTGGTCTGTTTTCGTCCTTTGCTCCTCCAAGCTGTAAGCTGAGGTAAATGTTTACAAAACTTTTGGAGACTAGCGTGTTACTCTTGATCCAAGGGAGGAGCTGGCTCTGGGTCAGCTGGGGGTTTTGAAATGGTCTCCAGTTGGAACACAAACCATTTCATTGTAATTAAGAGAGATGAAACCAGAGTTAATTCAACAACTTTTTAAGTAACTGCATCTGCTTCTATAAACTATGTTGTAAATTTGTGTAGTTTGTAGTTTTCATGAACTCAAAACAAAGCAGCAATGTGCAAAGATGTTAGTGCTGACAAGAAGCTTTATGCACTGTCCTGCTACAGTTCTGTGGAAGCCATTATGGTGTATTCTCAGAACATTAGCTATACCTGGGCTCACGTGACCCAGCTCTACCAGTCCTGATAAACAGCCAAAAACTCTGTCTCATAACTCATGCATCTATGCTTCTTAAGGCGTTATTTGTAGCAGCAGGGAAATGGAACCAGCCTAGATGTGCTCTGACGGACCAGCGGATAAAGAAAACATAGCACATATGAGTTTATTCTTCCACAAGGAAAAGTGAAATGACAAAATAAGACAGATGCACCTGGAAAGTGGTCTATTGCGTAGGTAACCAAAATTCAGAGGACAAAACCTCCATATTCTCTTTCACAGCCAAATCTCAGCTTATAATGTCTACGTGTGTGTGTGTAGGTAGTGGTCAGTGCAGGTACAGACTAAGAAACTAAGAACATCAGGAGGGGAAAAAACGAAGTGTCCAGGAAAGGGGCAACAACACTTTCATGACATTAAGGCAAAAAGAGCGATGGAAGGTTGGAGGACACAGGGTGAGGCGGGGAGGAAGATGAGTAAGACTGTGGGGGAGGAGAACCAACAAAAACAAATTTTATCTGAAATTTAAACCTACCACTGTGTGTGGTAGTTAAATTTTCAATTAAAAAGTAAGCTAAAAGATATTAGATTGTCAGATACCATGGAAATGGTAAAACCTGCCTGGAGAAATTCCATTTCATATTACAATATTCTCAGTGTGCTTCTGGAACAGTATATGCTTGGAACAGCTGGTAGACTTCAATTTATTTTATGATGCAATAATATAATCTCAGCTATAACAATGTTAACTTCATTTGTGTATGGATTAGCATTTGTTATTAGGCAGCACACTCTGCCTTTTGTTTTGTATTGTGTTCTTTGTTTTTCTTACAAATGAGTAACTTCGGAGGTAGCAGTTTCAAAACGCATTGAGCAGTATATGACCTGCCTAGTTAGTTTCATTATATCTTTTTTATATTATTTATTTTTATTTATTAAAATTTATTCACTTTGTATCCCAGCTGTAGCCCCCTCTCTCGTCTCCTTCCCTCCCTCTTCTCTCCCTTTGTCCCTCCCCTAGTCCACTGATAGGGAGGTCCTCCTCCCCTTCTCTCTGACCCTAGCCTATCAGGTCTCATTAGGAATGGCTGCATCCTCCTCCTCTGTGGCCTGGCAAGGCCGCAAGCTCCATTGTATTCTAAACTTTTACCACTGAATAGCTCAAAATACTCTGGGGATATTTTTGTTTTTGCATCTTTGTTAAATGTAAGCATTTTTGTCTTCTGTAAGATTTATGTTATTTTTGAACTCTACATCAATATTAACATATTATTTTAATGTCATCCCGTCTCTTCTGAGTGTGGTCTATTGTATTTACTGTTTTGCTTAATTTTATCAGTAAATATATTTTATTATTTCTGTTTGTTGTTGTTGTTTTTCAAGACAGGGTTTCTCTGTGTAGCCTTGGCTGTCCTGGAACTCACTCTGTAGGCCAAGCTGGCCTCTAACTCACAGAGAACTGCCTACCTCTGCCTTCCAAGTGCTAGGATTAAAGGCATGCACCACCACACAGGGCATTTGATTACAATTCTTAAACATAGTATTTTGTATATTCACCTCAGGGTTTTTGTATTCTCAAGCATACGTGGTATTTTAAGTTCTGCTTGGAATAATTTTGACATGTTACTGGTTCCATCGTTAGTCAAACAAAATCTTTGAAATGTTAAAGTTTTTTTGGGGGGCGGGTGAGGTTATGACCATTTCTTTTTTTTTTTTAATATTATGTAGGCATTTTCATTCTTTTTATTTTTGGGATTTAACAAAAACTCACTCCTTGGAATACAGTGCAGAGAGAAGAAAAATACACTAAAAATGTTCCTATTTGAGAAGGTCTTTCCTCTTCTTACATGACAAACAGGACTCCTGTTTGTGCATGTTATAGTTTTAGCATGGAAAACAAATTCACATCTTTCAAATTAATTTATTAAATTCACTTACTAGTTTATTGAAGTCTTTAAAGAGAGGAATAAAGACATCATCATTTATTTTGCAAGGTATTTCTTTAATTCCTGCAAGAATTTCGTGAGACACTGAATTACTCTGTAGTCCAGGAAGATGAGTGAAAACTCAGTGTTAACTTGCAACTTTAATATTCTCATAAAATCTAAATAGAGATTTAAGTAGATGTAACAGGAGCTCTTTGAAGTGACTGGAACAGCTCGAATATGTTTTACAGATAATGTTTCTATGCGCAAATTAAAACACAAAAGAAATTGAGACAGATTCACATTAAAATATCTAACAGCGAGAACAACGCAGAGAGGACTATTAAACTGTGTACAGTTTGTTATAGCTGAACAAATGCTGAACTCCGGGATTACAAAGTCACTTCTAAAATGTTGCCATGACTTTAACAAATAATTACAGAGAAAGGATACATCTAACTGTTAAAAAGCTAGAAATCTCCCCTCCCCCCCCAAAAAAAAAAATTTGGTTTTTAGGCACCAGAGAAGTTTTGTTTAAAAAATGTCATATTTTGTTTTTTTACAAGCAACACAGAAAGATTTTAATTGGCACTTGAGCTTTAGAGAATTCTAGCTTCAAAATATTATTACAAAAACTAATACTGGCTGATCTCAGATGGATATGGCTGAGGATTATGCCACAGTAGATGTCGGCAGTAAAGAAATCTCAGCTACGTTCAGTAGGATAAAAGAATAATAAAGTTACAAATTATAATACTCCTTAATTGTGTTCTCTAGTAGTTCAGCTTTCTCCACTGTCATTTATGGTGAATGCTTGACAGTTTGTTTGGAAGAATGCAGAACCTTCATGAACACTGTCAGCAAAGATATAAATCTGTGCCTTTGAATAATAAATAGCTAAAATTTGAGTGTATTAAAAGGAAGTTCTGTACAGTTTAGGCAGTTGCAAGTTCAGAACGGCCTGCAATCCTTTTTAGTGATGGCTTGCATGAAATCCACAAAATTCAAACTAACTTAGTAATACCTTGTGCCTATATAAATGAATTACAAATATATCTACCTGATCAGCTGATATGTCAGCTCTTGATAACTTGAATTGTTTTCCTTAACAACTTCAAACAACTTCTGAACTTCTGAATTCGCTATCTTGAGACACAAGTGGTGATAACTAAATTATTACTTTCGTCCATTGTAACATGACTGAAACACTTCAAAAAGACACATACATGTGACTTTCCCCAAAATGACTTTTCCTAACTTAAGTCAATCTTGTTCCTCAGAAAATCCAGAAGAAAGCAACATTAGAAAAACTAAATCCATTTAGAATGCCACTTTATCTCATGAGCAATGCGTTCTTCTGTCTTAATTTAATTATTACCTAAATGCCTGACAGTTTCTCCTCAATGACAAGGCCAAGTTTTTCCCTGACTTGTACTGTCGCCCACAGTAGTCTACTGAAATGCTAAAACAGTGAGTATTACAAAGAGAAAATTCCTCTGTGGTTCATTAAAAAAAATAATAATAACCTGTGTCTTTTTCAAGACCTCATATCTTCCCTTAGTAAAAGTCAGAAAAGCTATATTTTAGTGAACTGAAGTCCACACATGGCAGACTAGCATTTCTGTGAACAACTGTGGTTGTTCCAATGTTCTGGATTTGAATGCGTTGTCATCAAAATGGAAGAAGCAATACATGAGCACACCGAAGATAATGTGCTATATGATTATGGTTTTGCATTTTAAAATAAATATTTCCTGGCTGATCATTCATGTTTCTGGAGTTTGTTTTTAGTTCTTAAACCTCTGATGCTGGCGTCTGGTTGTCCTTAAAATATTTGCCAAATGCAGACTTGAGGGCTCTATTCACTACGCAGTCAGCACAGACACGGCATCAGAAACCACATCGCCTATGATGTTGCATTATCTATCTGCTTTAAAACAGTTACCTAAGTTGTGTTTTGAATTGAAACAATAAAATAAACTGACAGTATTTACAGGTTCATTTGTACAAAAGCTCTCTCTCTCTCAGATTTTCAAGATAAAAAGAAATCCTTCATGTGAAATGATTGATCACTTGTCTACACAGTAGAAATGGAAAGGCCAAAGTCTCTATTTACAGATTCAGGAAAATTGATTTCCTCCCACACATGCAGTAAGATTAAAAAAAAAAAAGTAGCTGACAAAAGTATTTGTAGCTTCTACCAATATATCTCCCTAGTGATTCAGAAAGGGATTGTATATTGTAGATTTTGCTCACCAAGTGTCAAAACGGATATGCCACAGGATACAAGTGTATGTAGCAGCAACTGAGAAGCCCGTGGGAGTTCTGCTCAGCCGCTTCTCTTAAAGAGAAGAGCATGAGGTGACAGAAATAATGAACCTCGTGTAGTCCATTGGGGAAGTTCTAAAGAGGGTAGGAGTCTTTCTGAGCAAACCATCCACAGCTACCAAATGTCAATAGGACAGAGTTTTACCACAAACAAAAAACAAACTGTCCTCTCGTGTCTGTAAGACAGAGTGAGGTCTCCTCAGGCGAGAAGAGCAGAACGCTGCTCTGTGCGTGTGTGAGCGTGCGGTCATCCGTCTGTGAGCTCATGCAGGGTTGTGGTTTCCAAGGCATGTCTGTTCCCAAGAGTTGATTGTGCTTTCTTTCTTTCTTTCCAGTTCCACAGCCGGCGGTGTCAGGTTGGTAACTTGAAATCAGCTACAGTGGGAGGATTTACTGGCCAGTGGTGTGGATTGAGGCCTTCCCCACTGAGAGAGAGGGGACTGTTAAACATTATCAACACAACACTTGCTATCAAACCTTCCGACTATCATATCATAGCTTCGTGTGGCACAGATCAGGTGAGATCTCTGTATTTTCACATAACTAGGTCATACACTTTTTCTGTTTTTAAGGCAACATTTTCAATATCCTGAATGCTTTTCCCGTTCAAGTGTTCAGTGGGACAGTCGTGGCTGTATCCAGGAATGTCACTGATGGTTGACACCGTGTAGGAAGCACTGCGGAGAGCATCCGAGTGGGAAAAGCCATTTCCAAACTGGATTTTGTATTGGTTCCAATTTCTCCTCAGAATTGCTTGAACCTACCAATTGACAAGAGACAGGAACAGTAAGAACAACCTGTTAGTGGAGTTGACGTTATTCTAGTTGAGGCACAGCAAAATGTTCTGTAGAAAGGGTGTTTGTTGTTCGTTTGTTTCAAGTAAGAGGAGTAAGAGGAAGACCACGTGGTCCTGGTCTGTAGTTGTAGCTACCCATGAAACTGAGGCAGGGTACTGCATGGTCAGAGCCTGTTGCGTGGCAGTATTAAATAAGTTCAGGCCTGCTGACAGCTGGTGCCCAATAAAAAGGAGGGAGAGAGAGAAATACTTAGCTCCTTGGTAGGTTGCTTGCTTAGCAAGTGTGATGCCCTGAATTCAGTCCTAGTACCACGCATACACATGCACACCAATTTTAGGTAAAACACTTTCACATTAGGGAACACAGTGCAATTAATCTGTACTTTTGATTAATTAAATCAAAAAGTATTTTATTATTTTTATTCCATGTCTTGAATTTATTTTTTAATTTTTTATTATCATTATTATTTTTTTTATTAATTACAATTTATTCACTTTGTATCCTGGCTGTACCCCCTTCCTCATTTCTTCCCTGTCCCATCCTCACATCCCAGCCCCCATGTCCCTCCCCTAGTCCACTGATAGGGGAAGTCCTCCTCCCCTACTATCTGACCCTAGCTTATCAGGTCTCATCAGGACTGTCTGGATCCTCTTTCTCTGTGGCCTATTAAGGCCACCTCACCAGGGGGAGTTGATCAAAAAGCAGACAACTGAGTTCATGCCAGAGACAGCCCCTGTTCCCCTTACTAGGGAAACCACATGGAGACTGAGCAGCCATGAGCTACATCTGAGCAGGGGTTCTAGTTTATCTCCATGCATGTTTCTTGGTTGATCTATCAGTCTTTGCAAAGAAATCTGTGCCCAGATTTTCTGGCTCTATCAGTCTCCCTGTGGATCTCCTGTCCACTCCAGGCCTTTCTCCCCCCATCTTCCATGTCTTGAATTTAAAGGTCTAGTAACCTGCATGTAGTGTGTGTGTTCTTGTCAAACACAATTCATCTAGGCCTTTCCCAAACAACATAATATGTATATCTGGTTTTACACCAGTAACTTAATAAAATAACAGTCTAAGTACTGACAGCGTTTAGGGATTGGAGAAATACGTACATTAAAAGAATATAGGGACACAGGGAAAATTATCATCACTAGCAGTAGGATTTAGTGAATGATTTGTGTACACTAAAAATGGTGCTACTTTCTGAAATAACAAGGCATTTGACTTAACAAACCTAAAATAATGCAATGCGTTAGACTGGACAAAAGTTATTGCAAAAATTGTGTAGGGATGTTACTTCTCCGCTTCTGCGTATCTTGTCTTTCTTTCCTTTTTAATATTTTCAAGAATGTATTACTTTTATTTTATGTATGTAAATGTTTTGTCTGAATGTTTGTAAGCGTATCACATGTGTGCGAGCCTGGTACACAGCGAGGCCAGAAGAGGCTTTTGGGTGCCTGGAATTGTAGCTACAGATGTTCTTGAGGTATCGCTGGGTGCTGGGGCCTGAGCCTGGTGCTCTGCGTGCACAGGCGCAGCAAGAGCTCTAAGCTCCACCTCCTCTTCCTCTGTAGCTTTCTTTCTTAAAACAGACGTGGAGTTTAATGCTTTCCCTGACCGAAATTCCAGATTATGGCTAGTTATGTCGGATATGATGGCTCCGATTCTGATTAAACTTAGGCCACTAGAAAGACTTCCTTCAAGCTGAATCCTTAAACTCGTGAGAGTCTCCGTCTTGGATGATGTCATCTTTATTCCAGAATGTGGTGTGTGCAGTCTGACTGGAGCCTGGCACTTTCAGGCGTAAAGTATTTGCCCCATCGCTGGTGTGTAACCCATGTGTGCCCAAGATTCGTGGAGACTACAGCTTTGGGGTACTTTCAAGTCTCTTCTCTGCTACCACGTAAGATAAAAACAGAAGGTTTCCTGTCTTCTTTCATGTTTTAGTAGTAAAGAAAAATGAATGGTCAAAAAAAAGAAAAAAATGGGGTCATTCATTTCTTATATGTAATTCAGAATTAATTACTGAAATATCCATTTAATGTTACTATATAAGTAAAAGCTATAAACTCAGTTATAAATATATCATTAAAAACTTCAGCAATTTTGAACCATTCCTTTATATTTGGTACTAAAAGCTAATGTATATTCATGTAAGTACTATATAAATAAAAGACTTATAGAATAATTATATATTTATCTTGCACAAAATTACTATTTGCCTCCCTCATGGTTTATGAATTCTAACTCAACAAATAAGATTTAAATTAACATAACTTGCTAATTATGCATATGATGTCTTCAAAAATGCAAGCAAACAGTAACTACAGTGGCCTTCAAGGGTGTGTTTAAGTAAACATTCAGAGATTTTAACAAGATATACTTTTGAACAGTTATGTAACTATTCTGGGTAGTAAGTATTTTAGTCTGATATTTATTTATATTTTTCATTTATTATGGATGCTAGACTAATTAGAGACTGGAACTGCATAGCTTCAACTTGAATGGAAGTCGGATGTATCTTCCATAAAATATTCCAGACCAGTGTTGAAAGGATGCCAACTGGAAGATAGCCATCGTGAGGTCCTTGAACTGATAGTTCTAAGAGAAAAACTAGCCAAATCCCAGAGGTCAAAATGAACATGAGCTGTTAGATGTTTGTCCTTGAACAATTTATGATTATGATCATCAACTTGTTTCTTCTGAGTGAAGAAGTCATCAGAAAGGACTATGTCCTGAAGTGTGGGTTATTACTTACCAAAGTTTAAAAAAAAATGAATCTAATTAAAGACCAGTGGTCTTTACAACCTTGTGTGGTAAGAATGTTACGTTCTTAACTTTTTCCTCTAATTTAAGAAGAGTATTAAATTAGACAATCAATAATTTTAAATGGGAAAAATGAAAAATATGTGGCTGGGCACATATGAATATGGTTTCACTGGTTTATGTAAGAGCTTTATGCTAAATCAAATGCTTAGCATAATATATGCACATTCATACATGATAAGGATCAAACAATGCTCCTTAATCTAAATCAAATTTTAAGAATATGATAGTTATAAAGAAAATACCCATTTTTCTTTACAGAATGAGTTAAGGCTTCTCAAACATTTTTTTGTTCAGTTGATGAAATGCTTGCAATGCATCGATGTCACATTCACTGGCTCTGATTCGCTGGCTCTGATGGCCAGAGCCCCCTGTTGATGCTACCCAAGCCTATTTTTACTGGAATGGAAAGGGGCTGAGTGGCCTGCCTACTTGTCAAACTACAGTTAACTAGCAAGAAATGCTCAGAGGAAAGTACATGCTTGCTTCACAAATAAACTCAGCAGAGAGTCAAATGCAAGTGCAGATATTGGGCAGAAGCAAGCCACTTGACCTAACGTGAAGGGCGAGTAGGAAACTAAGACAAAGCAAAAGATCTTAACAAAAACATGACATATTTGGAACCACACAAACTGAACCTGGCAGCCATTGCTTCATGTTACAGGGTGGGAAAATGCAAGCGGCAAAGAGACAAAAGGGAGAAATTACAGCGTTTCCACAGTGAGGGATGAATCATCTCCACCAGGGACTGTCTCCCAGGCAGGACAAGGGACAGATATTAACGATGTTGTGATGAGCTGAGAATTTGGCAACAACCTAGTTCAAAGGTTTTCTTGTTATTAAAATTTTCCAATGCCAAAATTTCCTCAATTTAAGGCATGGCAGAAGAACAAGGTCCCGTCTTTCTTGTTTACACAGATAAGGGACAGCGGGAGTGTAAGGCAGGAACTTCCGTATTCCCTGGACACTGTTTCTGAAGGAGAGTGCCAATTTGAACCTTAGATTGCAGCGTGCCTGAGGCTCCCGTTTCTGCATGGCTTTTCGTTGAGCAGTGAGTTCTCCGGCCAGCACAGCAATGGAGCTACACGGCTCTCAGGATGTGGTTAGGTGGGTATTGTAGGAGAAGTTCACATTCACCTTTCCAACATTAGTGCAAATAACTTGCTTTTCTTGCTCTTTTATGAGGACAAATACACTTCCCTTGGCTCCAGGTCTTCCCTAAAAGGTAACTTCTAGGAAGAAAGAAGCGTCTCCAGAGTCTGAGGGTAACACCTGTTCGTTTTCCACCACCCCCTCCCCTGCGGCACCCTCTTCAACTCCTGGCTTACAGGTGACTATGATGTAACTAGGTAAAAGCCACACCAATCTGTTTCTATGGCAAAGGAGCACAGCTTCCGTATTTCAGGCATGCTCTTTGAGGTGTGTTCCTATCATTCTCATCAACATGTAACCGGTGTGGCCTCAGTGAGCGCATGCGTGTACGCACGTACTAAAGGCTGCGTGAGTTTCCCTGTCAGGTGGCTTATCTGTCCTTTCTCGTTGCATTCTCTGTGTACAAGTGTCAGCCGCTAGAGGAAAACAGTCATTCTGTGTATAAGGTGGAATTGCAGAGACACGACCCATATTAGAACTCAAGAGCTACATTTGACAGCGCTCAGCTATAGCCCACTCTTACACACAGTGTTAGAAATAAATGTAATATAATAGCTATATGTTTGATTACATATACTTTAATTTTAACTTTAAACAATTAATTTGATTATTTCCAAAGAGGAAAAAAAGAAAGTAAATGCTTACTTAGACCAGGAAAAAGTACTTTACAGTTTCTCATGAGATAGATGTAATTTCCAGTACTTAATTTTATAGAAAATATCCACATATATTGTGCCATCTGGTCCATGCGCTTCCCGTGTGAGGTTTGCTGATGGGTTTTGCAGTTATTCTGTGCCCATTTCTCACTGAGTTGCTGCCTAGATCTCTGTGCTGTGCTCAACTGTTCTAGCACCCTCCAGATAAAAACTAGCCAAGCCGGTCAGGAAGAGTTAAAAATCAAAGTCAGGGACACCCAAACAACTGCAGTAACAATGTCCACATGACTGGGAGCGTCACCCAGGGAGGTTCCCGAAGCCTCTCAAAGAGAAAGTCCTCCTGCAAAACTAACCGTGCCACAGCAGTCTAGGTTAAATTTCCTAATTACTGCTTTACTATAACTTGTTTTAATTTTTTTGTATCTGTAATAAAAACTTTGAAAAGATTGCATAGTTGAGCCTACTGGAAAAGAGACAAGAGAAATGCGATAGACATCAGGAGCAGGGAACAGGGCAGGAGCCTACCACAGACAGCCTCTCAAAGACTCCACTGATCAAGGTATTGAAGCAGGCTGAGACTCATAGCCAAACTTTGGTCAGAGAGCAGGGAATCTTATGGAAGAAGGGGAGACAGAAAGACCTGGAGGGGACAGGAGCTCCACAAGGAGACCAACAGAAAAAAAAAAAAAAAACTGAGACCTGGGGCCCTGAAGAGACTGACACCCCAACCAAGGACAATGCATGGAAAGGACCTAAAACCCCCGGCTCAGATGTAGCCCATAGACTCAGTCTCCAATGGGGTCCCTAGTAAAGGGAGCAGGGGCTGTCTCTGACATGAACTCAGTGGCTTGCTCTCTGATCACCTCCCCCTGAGGGGGAGCAGCCTTGCCAGGCCACAGAGGAAGACAATGCAATCAGTCCTGATGAGACCTGATAGGCTAGGGTCAGAGGGAAGGGGAGGAGGACCTCCTCTATCAGTGGACTTGGGGAGGGGCATGGGGGAAGAAGAAGGAGGGAGGGTGTGACTGGGAGGAGATGAGAGAGAGGGTTACAGCCAGGATACAAAGTGAATGAATTGAAATAAATAATTAATTAAAATTTTTAAAAAGAAAAAGAGAAGGGGAAAAAACGAATAAATTCTGTTTTTTGTGACAGTATATGTTCTGTGAAGTTAAAGATTATCCAGCCCTGTTCCCAGAGCAATATCCAGACTTAGTACATTTTTTTTCTTTCTTTTTAGTCTGAGCTCTGTGAAGCCTTGGCTGTCCTGGAACTCACTCTGTAGACCAGGCTGGCCTCAAACTCAGAGATCCACCTGTCTCTGCCTCCCAAGTGCTTGGGTTAAAGGCGTGTGCCAGCACCACCTGGCCGACTCAGTACTTTCTAATTGTAGGTCAAGGAGGTAGCTGAATAGAAACTACTCACTGGAATATTTAGAAGTAAGACTAGCTTTTTCCTACCGTTCAACTCCAATATTACCTGCAATTTTTGAGATGAATATCTGTGCCTACACAAAGTAATTTTATGTTATTTTTCTATGATAAAATCGGCACTTGAAATAGTTGTTTTGAGAGGGGTTTATTTATTTTAAAACAACATTGTATAAATTATAAAAGTAGAAGAATCAATAGGCATACCTCTCCATTGAAGAAGCAGAAAATTGTAGACACCAAAAGACCCTGTTAAAAAGTAGAATTATCTGGGTTTTTATTATATCCTTTATTATTTAAAACAATTTTTTAATTTAAAATATTTTGGTCATATTCTTTCTCTACCCCAGGTTCTTCCAGATCCTCTCCCCATCCCTAACCATCCAACTTTTAAGTTCTCTCTCAAAAAAACAAACAAAAACCCAATACAATAATATCTTCCCTCAAAAAAAAAAAAAAGGAAACAAAATAAAAACCACAAATAAAAGCGTGCACACACACCCACAAACAGAAACCTGGGGTCCATTATGTGCTGGTAAACTGCTTGTGACCATGAGGCCTGTGCTGGGGTGGTTGACACACCCAGCCTCGCTCTGTTGGAGAAAACTGATTTTCCCACTCCCGGCAGGTATCAGTGACATCTAATCGTTCACTCATTCATTCAAAATGTGTAACAACGTGAAATATAACAAGATAAGCAACTGTCCTATCCAGTTGGGCAAGACAAAGCAACAGCAGGAAAAGAGCCCACGGGAAGGCACAGGAATGAAGGCGCCGGCCTGCCAAGCCCCCACGCCCCCACGCAGGGAGCACCGCGAGGAGGAGGGCCTCACCTGATAGTGCATCAGAATGTGCATGACGTAGTCGTACACCTCCTCCGCCACCCTTCCTTCCGGCCGCCACGGGAAAAGCACGAACTCGATGCCCAGCAGCGGGACCAGGATGAGCGTGGCTCGCACAGCTTTCATGTAGAGGTTGGACTCCGCCTGGTGCGTGACTTTCAGCTTGGTGATGAGAACGCGTACGATGTTTAACAGGAAAAAGAGGTTTACCTACAACGACAGTAAAGGGCGACCGAAAGTCAGCTCTCTTCAGTACCCAGAAGCCTAGGAGGACTCCGGCTCTAGAAAGCTTGGACTGTTTGATGTACAAGAACTAAGGGCTCATTTTGGTAAGATATTAGTGTCTATTTCCAGAGTGATGCTATTCAGTTTATAGGTACGTGAATTTTAGTGAAGTTAGCTTTTAGAAAAATAAAGTTATGCCAGAATTGTTGTGGAACACATTCAGTCAGGAAATATTTGAGTCATTTTAAGCTCATTTGCCATATATTTAATATTTGTCTATGATTCCAAATCAAGGTCATAAATACTATAAGCAAAAAGGATTCTTAAGAAATGTTAATTTTTAAATATTTATTTTTATTACTCTGTGGGGGGGGTGAGTGGACGGGGGATGAGAGTGTGTGTGTGCATGAGTGTGTGCATGTGTGTGTGTGTGTGTGTGTGTGTGTGTGTGTGCGCGCGCGCACACGCATGTATGTGTTCCCATGGAGGCCTGATCACGATGTTAGATCCATGGAGCAGGAATTACAGGCAGGTGTGGTCTGCCTAACATGAAGGCTGGGAACTGAACTCTGGTCCCTGGAAGAAGCGGCAGGTGCTCCTAATTGTGGGTCATCTCTCCAGCCTCAACAAATGTTAATTTTTAAAGAATCGCCTTTTCATCAGTTCCCAGTACTCTCCAAGCATATATTGTACCATAAAGCTATTTTTGTATATTTGTTTTGTCTTTCTTTCTGTAATAATCTTCATAACATCTTTTTATATAAACATTTCTCATAACAAGTACCTGCAAGAGTACAGTAATCTTCCTGATGCTGAGAAGAGACAGCCATGCACCTGAGCCACCTGATATTCAACCCAGACTGTGCTAGAGATGGAATCTTTGGCCTCCCATAACAACCTCCACAAACAACCTCCATAAATAAATTTACTATTTATTGTGCTGTAACAACTTTCCCCAAGGGATTTGAAGGGATTCATAGAACTATAAAAAATATGGAATTTGACTCAGCAATTAGAATCTGTCCTATCGGTGTATTAATTTCAATTTGTCTGTGTCCTTGCTTCCCTTTCATCCACTTCTTTTTCTCCAAACTCTACTTTCTCTCCTTTTATAATGGCTACTCTAGATTTTTTTCTCCACTTCTGTGATAATATACTCTGACAAAGTAATATGCGTTTATTTTAGCACGTAGCTCAAGGGACAGCCTGTTACAGAGGGGAGTCAAGGTGACAAGAATCAGCAGCAGCCGCCCACACCCTATATCCAGTCAAGAATCAGCAGCAAGGAATGCACGAGGGGGCCCAGCTCCCTCGCCCCATTGCATGCTGTCTGGGATTGCCTAGCTGCGAGGTGATCCTGCCCACGATTAAACTGTAGCTTTCCACATTGATTAAAGTACTTAAGAAAATCACCTACAACCATGCCCAGAGGCCTTTTAGGTGATTCTATATGCTATCAGGTTTACAGCTAACACTGAGCAAAATATTGACCTAAATACAAACTAAAATTTTCCCATTTCCTATTGAAAATTCCTCATTTAGTCCAGAAATGTTGTATTGAACAAACCGTTAATTTCTTTTTGTTTTCTCTGACCTTGACTTCTATAGCATTTTCCTTTCTTTAGTAACCTAATCATAAATTTTAAACAACAAACATCTATACACCTTAAAAGACTGACGTAATTAAAGCCCATCTCTTATCAAAGCCAACATGAATAAATTACATATATTTATTCACTTTTAACATGTGTCATGAAAATTATTAAGCATAAAGTTATTCCACTAATAAGTTATTCCACTATTAATGCAATGTAACACAGACTTCAAAAACGTATAGCTAACCAGACTCCTAACAAGAGCACGTCTGTGGAAAGAACATGTTTACAGACATTGGAATGCAATGAATACAGAGAAGGCCATTTGACAGGTGGGGTATGAAAGATGACCCAAGCCAGCATGCCAGCTGTACTCCTAACCCCTCTAAATAGGTTTCCCCTTACATAGAGAGAGAGGTTTTGTTAAATAAAAATTACTGCCACTTCCTGGGGAGAGTTGGGTAACGACCTTTATCCACTTAGAAGTGATCGTTTATCCATTTATAGGTTATAGATATAAATTATATTACAAAGTATTTTAAAATCCTAATATACAGGAAGCACTGATTAATAAATGTTAGACATGTGGCAGCTTAGATCTGTCCTCCAGGAAAAACAGTTAACTACAGAGAGGTTCTTTGACGCCGTCGTTCTGATGAAACGTGGAGCTAGGCCCGAAGAGGAGGCTACTGTTTGTGTAAGCGTCCACTCTATATAGCTGGAGCAGGGTGGACTGGGTCCTACACGCTACACAATTTCCCACAACAGTCTTACTTTAGGCAAAAGCGGAACTTTAAATTTCAGATGAACCCTATCTGGATTTCATCTGACTTAAACCAGACCTCATTAAAAAATTCCTGATTTTTTTTTTTTTTTTAGCTTATGTTTCTGAGAATTCTGTACGATTGCTTCATTCATATCATTCCCCCACACTCCTTTTCCCTGCAGCCTTTCTCAGGCAAACACCTCCCACACCCTTCCAAATCCATGGCGTCTTTCCCTGTCATTATTACGGTTACATGTGTGTATATATTTAGACACAAAGGTATCTGAGAAACCCGCCTGGTCCAGGTACTGTTGTTTGTGTGTAGACGTGTACAGAGCTGAGCTGCTGGTTATGGTTGGAAGATGAAAAAGCACAGGTAACTGATGTGTGCTGAGAGACATGTTTTTCACTACAGCGTGGTGTGCAATAGCTGGCAGATACCACAAGATACATTCACATCACCATAGTCCTGGGGTCAGAGAAGAAAGACTGTCACACAAGGGCAGCCAGCAACTCCTTCCCTCCGCCCTCAAGTGACATCTCCAAGATCTCAAACTGAATGCATCTTCTCAGCAGTAGCTTAAAGTAGTTCAGCAGGGCCTGCCTGAGGGCTGGGGGTGAAGGAGGAAGTCTGAGTGGGAAAGGATGATTTTCATTGTGAAGTAACATAACAAAACGCTAACTGTGACTTTTGTTGCCCTCTAACTGAAAAGGACAGGAGGGAAAACTGGCCCCGCAGCTCAGGAGCAAGGACCCCCAAATGCACAATTCCATCTCATCCTCAGCCAGAAGCAGGGCATAGCCTTGGATTCCTGGCGAGGAATGCCAGAATGGAGCTCTGGTTTCTGAACTCTACCTGGAGACCATAAACAACCATGTGACCCAAAATGCAGTCCAGACACCAGTCTCTTCTGATGGACAGCTTTGGGACTGCAACTCCAGGTTTCCATTGTGTCTATTCATCAGTCTCAGACTATTTCCTAAATGATTTTCAACACTCTTAATTCAGGAATCTTGTAGACTTGGAGGTCACTGGGGCTGGGGATTAGTGCTCTCTTAAGGCTTAATAGGGAGAGATATTTCCTCCAGGAAAGATTGAGTCTAACTCTGTCCCCGAATGAAGACATTAAGAGACAGTCTACTTCATGGTACCTGTCAATCACTGTGGCATGGTACCTGTCAATCACTGTGGCATGGTACCACCCCTCAGGAAAACCGATTCATCCCGAGGTGGGGAAAATAATTACCCACTTAATGAGATAATGTACTCACTCTTTCCCAACCCCCTCCCCGTATGTGAAGTTTGCAGCTTCCTGAGGAGACTGAGAACGCCTGCTTTTCTGAGTTACTCAAAGGAGCATCAATTTTTTTTTGTACCTTCTATTTCTTTCCCCAAAACTTAGCATGCTTTTCATGATGCTTCTAGGCTTTTCACTCTTTCTCTGAAGCTCCCATCTTCTGCATGTGGCTGCTTACAAAAGGCTTGTCTTTCTCTCGTCCTCCTCTTCCTTCCTCCAGCTGGGGAGATTTAAGGCTTGTCTGTTTTACTCTTAAACTGTAATAACATTGACCTTGATTTGTTTGTTTGTTTAATGTCTTTTTCTAAATTTGAATAAGGAGAATAAGAACCCAAAAGAAAAATTATGGCTCTACAAAATTTCTGATAACACAACCACATTCAAAGATGTCCAGTTGCTGCATCCATTAAGTGATGTGTCACAACTACAGAAAACATTAAGCACTGCTCCTTCCAAACAAAGTTGTTTCCTCATTGGCCCCTTCCTCTTGCAGAGGCGTGTTGCAGCTTCTTAGCAGAGCTTCTGTTCTGCTCCTCCCCTAGAGGCAGCATTTGCGGTATCACCACTCAGGCCTCTGACATTTACTGTATTTGGCTAGCAAGAGGAACGAAGAAATCAGGAAGAGAAAAAGTCTGAGGATTTCTCTCTGCTGCTGCTGCTGCTGCTGCTGCTGCTGCTTCCCTGCCTGGCTGTGGTTTGAGCAGCCGCTGTTTCCCACTAGGCAGAGCCCGAGTGCTTGCTGAGTTACTCTTAGCATTTGTCTAACTCTGTTGGAGCAGCTCTGACCCCGGTACAAGCTCAGCAGCAAAAGCAGCTCCCACACTTGCCTCTTCGTGATCCTTCTCCCTCGCTTGCAAACTAGCCATTTACCTTGCGTGCTTACATTATAAACGCCACAGCTTCGCCAAAGCTTACTCAGTTACGCAGTGCATCAGCTCTGACTGAGACGTGGGGAGAGGAGATTCAGGAAGTATGACTGAAAACTCGCGATAAACAGCGAGTTTTCATTACATACCAGTAAGGCAGCACAAATCGGACCATGGATTATGTAGAGGAGATGAGTGTCTGAGCTGATCCAGCAACTAGGGGATAAAATGAAGACATTAGAAAGAAGACTTTCATTTCGCTTAGTTCTAATGGAAGTCACAAACGGAAGACATCTTACTTGTCATTGTAGTACAAGCTCCTGGCGATGGCGTGGATGCAGGCAGGCAGCAGAGGAAACCCTACAAGGAATGCAAAGGAAACGAATGGGTCACATCCCTTACAGACAGGGCTTCTCCAAGAAGTCATGATCAAACTTCAGACACACCTTAGTAGCAAAATAATTAGCCACCTATTTTTTTCTGTGTAATTGCCTAAATGTGCTAAACTATCAAGTTTGAATGTCACACCACTTTGAATCAGTAAAACTGCAGAGATTAAAAATATTACATGCTGCCTAAGTCACTATCCTTAGAAGAATTTCTGTATTCATATAATTTCTGTGGGATGAAATTGGCTAAAATTTAATATCAAAAATTGAAAAATGCTTAAACTGATAATTGTTTTAAGATTCGCAGTAAGTTATTTTCTGAAGGAAGAGAGAAAAATGTGTTTCCTATACCAAGATTTCTGCATGTTTTCAGGCTTCTCAACAAGACCTTGAAAAATCTGAAGTGAAGAAATGTCGTATAGAGAAAATCAGAATCTATTGACAGTTTGGTGTGTGTACATGCATACTTCTTGAATGTACCTCAATTTCTACACTTTCATTTGATAGATCATAAAGAAATAAATCCCCAGAAATTAGTCCTATTGAATTCATTTCCTATCTATTTTACCCACACACATTATTCCAACGGCCTTTAAAAGCACAGCAGTATGATTCAGGTTTGCTTTGCGAGTGACCCAATGCCAAGAGGTTACGTAAAAGAAGCAGATCTTTTGTATGCATTTGTTCAATTACTGACCCCCCAAAATTTAGCTATGAAATGGCAGTTTAAAGAGATCTCAGCAGGGCTGGATGTGGTGACACACATCTTTAATCCCAGCACTCAGGAGGCAGATATGTGAATCTCTGCGTTCAAACCCTTCCTGATCTCCATAGCAAGTTCCAAGCCAAAAAGATCCTGTTTCAAAACCAAGGGAGAAAGAGAAAGAAAGAAAGAAAGAAAGAAAGAAAGAAAGAAAGAAAGAAAGAAAGAAAGAAAGAAGAAAGGAAGAAAGAAAGAAAGAAAGAAAGAAAGAAAGAAAGAAAGAAAGAAGAAGAAAGAAGAGAGAGAGGGGGAGGGAGGGAGGGAAAGAAAGAAAGAAAAAGAAAGAAGAGAGGGAGGGAGGGAGGGAAAGAAAGAAAGAAAGAAAGAGGAAAGAGAGAGAGAGGAGAGAGAGAATCTTAAATTTTTTTTGGATGGCACTCTAAAGCTACTTCGCACCAATGTCCTCATTTTACACATGAAAAAAGAAAATTCAGACAAGTGCAGAAACTAGATCCCGACTTTTAATTCTATTGTTTTAGTCACTATGCATTCATCTAGAATAAACTCGTCACTGGGATGTCAAATATAAAAAAGGTATCATGTTATTCATCAAAATGAGACTAGCAAAATCACGACTTTGTGATGCTTTGCTCTCTTTACATGTTTCAATGTACTGCAATGAGAAAAATCTCAGAGCTACAGGCCTCCTTAGTCAGGTGATTAGGCAGGTGGTGGCAGTGGCACCTACCCCAGCCAAGAAAGTAATACCACATCAGGTGCTGCTTCTCCGCGAACACGGCCACCACGATGAGTGTGTGCAGGTAAATGCCTTCACAGAGCATCCAGAAGTAGTTACAGCCCATCAGGTAGAGATGGATGAACTGAAACACCTTACAGCTCACCTGAGGGGGAAAGATGGTTGTCTTAGTTCATGAAATTCACATGCGAAGCAATCGTCCGGCGTATTTCTGAAACCATGGGCATTTTCTGTCCCCCACTCAGAACTGTGCGCTCTAGGAAGACTGAGTCGTACAGTCTTTTGAACACTCAGCCCACGATGGCTCTAAAGTTGTTAACCAGGTACTCTATCGGTTCATAAGAATCATATGATATTCAAAACAAAACAATCTCCCTCTGCTTAGTTGGTACCAGTTTTCCTGGTGTGTTCTAGTTGTTACATAATTATGAATGTAGCAGTCCACACACACACCACTGCACAATTGTTTTGATTTGGGTTGTTGTTTTCTGTTAGAAAAAAACATTGACAGGCTTATCAGTGCTTCATTAAACATGCATGCTATTGGTAAGTTTTGTAGCTTTCAAACCAAAAGCACAAATAAAACTTGGTCAGTAATTCTCTAATGAACCCACTCATTGTCCAGATATAAAATATGTGAGATTTTTCATAACAGATAAAGAACTGTGGGTTTGCTTCCTCTTTTTCTAGGGTTCCTGTTTTCTCTTCTCTTATAGATTAGAGAATTAGAGAATAGAGATTAGAGATCAAAATATCAGATAAAGAAAATACAAAGGAGCTGAGAGATACAGGTCTTCCCTTACCAAAGTAAATAAATGTAGCAGTATGTGGAAATCGTTAGAATTTCAGTCTGAAATTCAATATATAGTTAGTGCTTACTGCATTTTTTTGAAATAAATATTATATTAGAAACTGAAAGCCCTGATAAATAAGTTTAGAGTTATCATGGACTAAAATGAATAGCATTTGCATAAATGTCACCTTAAAGTGTTTGTACTATTATCATTTATACATATTTTAATCAAATTCTTGAATATTTCTGTGAGGTATGCACTGTAAATTATCACGCATCACAGATAAAAAAACTAGTAGAAAAGTGAGAATATTTGCAAATATTCATATAACATTAATCAGAGTTGCACCTTAAACAAAAACTATGATTCTATTTTTATTACTCTAGGTAATAACACCTTCCTAAAGGATATTTGTAACATCATTTCTTCATTTAACATGTGTTAAGGATTCATTTACTAAATTTTAAATAATGTAGTATGTGTTTTATGACATTCAAGTCTTGAAAAGATAAAATAACTTTTAACTACATATATTTGAGCATATTTATAGTGTATTTAACCTTCAATATTTATATAGGTATCAAATTCTTATCTAATTAAATTTGATTCTGCTGATAATTTAAAATTAATATAAACTATTGAGAGGAAAAGCATTTAGGACATACTTCAGAAAAGCATTTCCGTTGAGGGCTCTGTTACCATCATCAGAAAATGCTTTTTTCCAAATAGCAACTTCACCGTACCCTAACTTACACTTTGTGGATTAGCTGCACGTCCTTCCAAGTGCTAGAAACCCAGGCTGTGTTACAAACAGACTTCCTCCTCCTGGAGAAACCCGTTCTGAGAGGGCAGAACGCCGCCAGTGTTTTATTCTGATTATATCCCGGTCTGCTTCCTGCCCAGTGGCTTCAGAGAGGACGCAGTGATAGCAACCCAGAAACACACACTCAAACAATGGGAAAACGTTACAACTTTGTAAATTACCCTGAAAACACACGTAACACACACGAGTGTTATTTCCCACTTGTTGGAAACTCCTTCCCTTCCCTGATTTCAGTAACCGGATAACATAATCCGGAAACACAACTGATGTGCTCAGGAACACACACTTACACACCCACCACGCACACACACACATACACACACACACAAACACACACAAATCCAAAACCAGAGTCTCGCCACAATGCCGAGGTAGATGGCTCTGAAAGTGTGAACATTCCTGCCACGGGTACATGTATTTGAACCCAAGTATGGTTTACATATATGTACACATCATGGATAACTGTAGCATATATTTTAAGTATGGCTTATAGGAAGAAGAGTTCATCAGTGTGCACTGAGACGGAGAGCCTCTAACATTTCATTTTAACGGCGTTTAAGGTTACTGTACATACAAAGTATGCAAATCCTTCTCTTTCTGGTTTTATTAATGTTTAATGTAAGCTTGACACCAAAACGTAACTTGAAGTTCCCATTACGCGCATTGTTTTCTTTCACGGGGTACTCAGTTGCACTGATTGCGGTTTAAATTGGATTGAACAAACTGGTGTAGTCACAGTCCCGAGGGCCACCTGGAGTCCACAGCTACGACATGAACTGAAGCTGTGGAAATACTGAAGAAATTTGCCTTCTTAGGCCACAACATAGCTGAGCTATGTTTTCTGTGTTAAACCGAAAGTTTACATAAAGATTTTTTTCAGGACATACATATTCTATCAGAAACCAGCCCCCAGCCCAAGTCTCTTCCCACTAATCCTCAAAGCTACAGCATATTTCACTTACTGGATTTGTAGCCACCAAGGCCTGGTTGTTGGCCACCGCGGTGAGGTGAGTAATTGTTACAATTGAATTACAGACAAAGGAAAAGAACAGGTTCTTATGTAAGGTAATCCGCTGGCAACTGAGGCTCCTGTAAGACAAAAGAGACAGTGTGCCGACACCACAGAAGGCTCCTGCATTTTTAATTAAATGTAACTCAGATAAAGTACACTTTCAATTCTTAGAGGTTGCTCTAATTTTGGAAAAAATCAATTTTGTTTATCTATAATTTTCACTTGATAAAAATTTTAATTAGAGAAAAACTCAGATGGAAATGAGTTGCTTTTGCAGAGATGTGGTGACGTACAGGTGGGGAACTTGCCTGTATAAAAACTCTGCATTAATTAATCTCCTTAATTCTGAACACAATATTTTAATTCATTCTACAGAAAGCAGAAGTTGATATTCGATGATGTTGCATAACCAAAAACACACTAATGAACTTGAATACTTCCATTTACCTGAGACTCTCGTGCAGATAACACCCTCTCATTGCACTCCACAGTCAGCTTTCTTTAAACAGCAGGTGGATTTTGTTGAACCGGTAATGACGACACTGGTAATGACCGGTCATGGGAACTGTGTGATTGTATTTAGACCAGCTGCACTCATGGAAACTAGAAGCCATTGAGGATCGCTCAGCCCTGTTGATGGTCTTCTGATTGGCCCACATGTCATCAGGACATAAAAGAAGCCATCCTCTCCCCATTTGTACGAAACAAGAAGAACTGGCCTCACAAAGTTCATACAGAGTAAAGTCCAGGAAAGGTGTCATTACGGTTGTGTGACACAGCTTTTTAAATTTAACCCACAGTCACACATTCAAAAGAAAATCCCAGCACAAATTTCTTTATGACACAATTGAACACAGTTTTATTCAGGGTTCCAGGGCAGGGATGATAAAGGAAGCTGTCGACTGGCACAGTTAAACACGGGTAGGAATGCGTGGGACAGCACGTCATGATATCGAATGAAACCTTGTGTGTGGTTTACTAACTCAGAATGTCTTTCTGGAGAAACCACCCAACTTAATCACAAGGTTTCTACTTTGAAAAATTAAAGATTTCGTATAATTGTATCACTTCCCTTTTATCTGAAAAAACAGAATGTGTGGAAGTTTTGAATTAGAATTGGGAATGTTTTCCACATTTAAAATACAAAGTTTAGACTATTTTCCTTCTAAAATGTCCATAACTCTGTGATTCTATATATAGCTCTACCATTTTAAAGAATGAGGAAGTCTTTTTAACCCAAACTAACATTTTCAGTTTGCTAATACATGCTCGATACTATTAGCAAAGAATTACAAAAGCTTAATAGATTGGATAGTTCTTACAATAACCACTGGCTGTGGGTGAGCCGGTCATCTAACAGCAGGTGTTTGCAAGCATCTGCGATCCATCCAAACAGGAAGAGTGACATCCCCAGGTGTCCTACTGACTAGAGTCAGCCTCCTGGACTTGACCTCTCAGTGCAGAGAGACAATGAGGGGAAGGCTCAGGTAAAGTTTGACATGCAGAGTACTGAAGATACTCCACAGAAAACAGCAGTTTTCACGAATGGTGACGAGTAGCATGGCTCTTGTAATTTAAAGAAAGTCCCTACTGAAAGGTGGGCCTACTTCCAAGACGGTGACACAGCAGTGACACGATTCTGCTTATTAACAATGAAGACAGCAGCTAAATAGGACAGGCCTGCTAAGGACATTCTTCTTACAGTGACTAATATTACATGTAATTTATTCCCATCGCGTGCCACGCTCCTATCATGAAAGTCATGAGCAGCTCTGCCGGGGGCTTGCGCCTTTTCTGTGGGTGCCAAGCAGTGCTGAGGAGCTACTTAGCAGTGCATACCTTTGCCTCTTTGGGTGCAGAATTAAGCAAACGTGCTACCAGACAGAAAACATTTCCCTTCATGGGGCTAGTTCACCTTTTTCTGCTGAACACGTCTCTAATCTAAGTCATGGATAAAACACATATCCTCCTCTTTTCAAGAAAAAAATAAAACACATAATTTTCAAATTATGATTAAAGATTAAAAATCTTGGCTTAAAAGGCAAACTTGAAGTGTTTTAAAGTAGTGGAATTCAAGCATTAAAGAAATCTTTTATAAAGCAGCAATACCTGCCAGGCCTGGTGAAGAGGCCTGAAATCTTATCTCTTTGAGAGATCAAGGCAGGAGGATGAAAAGTTCAAGGCTAGCCTGGGCTACAGAGGGAGTTCCAGACCAAGTTTAGTAAATTAGTGAGATTCTGTCTCAAAGTAAAACAAAAACATCACTGTGCTAGCAATATATTCCAGTGCACCCACCTGGCATGCCCGGAACTGTAGGTTCAGTCTCCGGGGCTGCCGATGGACAAGCTAAGTTAAAACTGAAAATAGTAATGCTGGGATGAGGTAACACATAAAAGTTGAAAGATAAGATCTGAGGAATATGATAGCAACATTTATAATAATGCATGGTATACATGTATGTAATTCAAAAATAAATAAAAATATAATATTAAAATAACTATAAATGTTGACAATAGTGGTATTCTCATGGGAAAAGATTGGAAGAACTTAAAATGTTAGCCATAGACTGCTTTTTGTCCAGGTAAATATCCTGCCCTTTCCTATGCTAACCTGCACGTCTGTCCTCAGAAATTCCTTTTTCATGTGGTTGTCCGTCCCCCAACCTGTCCTTAATAGTGAAAGATTGAAAATGTACAACTGGTATGTATTGTCGCTGAAGATGAGATTGTGAGTATCAGCCTGCACATTGCCAGCCGAAGATCGCTGCTTCAGCGATCCTGATCATCAGCTGAGCTGGCAAACCTGTTATATAAGCTAGATCACTGCCAAATCAGCCCACTCTGTGTGGTGAGAACGAACCACACTGTCTAAACCTTTGGCTGCTGCTTTAGTTTCTTCCATTTCTGCCTCGAGGCACCGCACAGACTGAAGTGGTGAAGATGCTATCTGATACACCGTGTCTAGTGATAAAAAAGGATTCAGATCCGTATGGTGAGTCTTAGTGCTTCCTTCTAAACACAGTCATTAACACGTGTAAGGAGATTGGTGCACATGAAAATCAACTTGTACGTGAAAAATTTTAATTGTAATTATTAAGCAAATGAGTGGTTTGCCTAAAGAAATATGCTAACATTTTGAGATATATACATATAAAATTTGTCCTGGGGACTGTAGCGTAACCACAGAATAGGAAACACGGCTAATGAGCCTGGATTGTTTCCATTTCATAGTCTTATCTGATAATAGTTTAGCAAATCATTTCAAGATGCAGTTTGATATGCAAAGTTGTATAGGGAGGTGCGCAGTGTGCCACCTGCAGAGGTGTGCCATTTCAGCCCTCGCAGAAACGTTTTACACAGGGAGCATTAAGTAGGGACACGTGGTTCTGAAGGGGCTTTTGAAGCCGGGACTCTTCCTTAGAGCACGCATTTGAGCGAGTGTCTGGCATCTAATCTCACATTCCTTATCTGCACCAGGGGGATCATCATACGATTGCCTTGAAGGTTAAGAGTGCCGAGCCATGACGTGTGTAGAACAACCTTTAGCCTATGGGGACACATATTATTATTATTATTATTAGCATCACTAAGACATGGTTACTTTTAGTTACACAGTCAATAGTTTCCTGTACACAAATATTAAGCTGGCATCAAATTCTATCTCAGTAATAGAAAACTGCTTCAGTAGTAAAACATTTTGTCTTAGTGTTTAGTTAGTCTCTATTGATGCAATGAAACACCATGACCAAAGAGCAAGCTGGGGAGAAAATGGCTCATTCACTTTAAACTTCCACATTGCTGTTAAACACAAAGGAAGGCAGGACAGGACTCAAGCCGGACAGGAATCTGGAGCAGGGCTGACTCGGAGGCCATGCGCTTGCTGCCTTGCTCCACATGGCTCGCTCAGCTACTTTCTTCTAGGACCAAGCAGCACTAGCCCAGGGGTGGCCCCACCAACAACGGGCTGAGCCCTCCCCCAGTGATCACTAATTAAGAAAATGCCCACATTGATGTCTACATGTAGAAAAATGCAAATAGATCCATACCTGTCACCCTGCACAAAACTGAAGTCCAAGTGGATCAAAGAACTCAACATAAAACCAGACACAGTAAATCGGCTAGAAAAAAAAGTGGAGAATACCCTAGAACTCATTGGCACAGGAGAAAACTTCCTGAACAGAACACCAACAGCACAGGCTCTAAGAGCAACAATCAATAAATGGGACCTCATGAAACTGAAAAGCTTCTGTAAAGCAAAGGACACCGTCATCAAAACAAAACAACTGCCTACAGATTGGGAAAGAATCTTCACCAACGCTTTATCTGACAGAGGACTAATATCCAGTATATAAAAAGAACTAAAGAAGTTGAAAAGCAGCAAATCAAGTAATTCAATTAAAAAATGGGGAACAGAGCTAAACAGAGAACTCTCTGTAGAGGAATATCGAATGGGAGAGAAACACTTAAAGAAATGCTCAACCTCATTAGCCATTAGGGAAATGCAAATCAAAACGACCCGGAGATTTCACCTTACACCCATCAGAATGGCCAAGGTGAAAAATTCAAGTGACATCACATGCTGGAGAGGTTGTGGAGAAAGGGGAACCCTTCTCCACTGCTGGTGGTAATGTAAACTGGTACAACCACTCTGGAAATCAATCTGGTGCTTCCTCAGACAACTAGGAATAGCGCTTCCTCAAGATTCAGCCATACCACTCCTAGGCATATATCCAAAAGAGGCTCAAGTACACAATAAGGATATTTGCTCAACCATGTTTGTAGCAGCTTTATTTGTAATAGCCAGAAGCTGGAAACAGCCCAGATGCCCCTCAACTGAAGAATGGATACAGAAATAGTGGTACATCTACACAATGGAGTATTACTTAGCAATGAAAAATAAGGAAATAATGAAATTTGCAGGTAAATGGTGGGACCTGGAAAGGATCATCCTGAGTGAGCTGTCCCAGAAGCAAAAAGACACACAGGTATATACTCACTCAGACATACAACATAAGATAAACCTACTAAAACCTGTACATCTAAAGAAATTAAGCAAGAGAGAGGACCCTGACTAAAACACTCAATCCCCATCCTGAAAAGCAAAAAGGATGGACAACAGAAGAAGAAGAAGACAGGAAACAACCTAGGAACCTGCTACAGAGGGCCTCTGAAAGGCTCTGCCCTGCAGACTATCAAAACAGATGCTGAGCCTGATTACCAACTGCTGGGCAGAGTGCATGGAATCTTATGTAAGAAGTGGGAAATAGCAAGATCTGGAGAGGACAGGAACCCCACAAGGAGAGCAACAGAATGAGAAAATTTGAACACAGAGAACTTCCCAGAGACTCATACTCCAACCAAGGACTATTCGTGGAGATAACCTAGAACCCCTGCACAGATATAGCCCATGGCAGTTTAGTGTCCAAGTGGGTTACATAGTAATGGGAAGAGGGACTGCCTCTGACATAATCTGATTGGCCTGCTAGTTGATCACCTCCCCCTGAGGGGGGAGCAGCCTTATCAGGCCACGGTAGAGGACAATGCAGCCAATTTTGATGAGAACTGATAGACTAAGATCAGAAGGAAGGAGAGGAGGACATCCCCAATCAGTGGACTCGGGGTGGGGCATGCATGAAGAGGGGGGGGGGGGGGAGGTAGGATCAGAAGGGGAGGGGGGAGGGGCTTATGGGAGGATACAAAATGTATAAAGTGTAATTAATAATAAAAAAAGAAAATGCCCTACAGCTGGACCTTACGGAGCATTTTCCCAATTGAAGCTCCATCCTCTCTGATGACTCTGGCTTGTGTCAAGATGATATAAAAACAGCCAGCACACATTTTATGTAATTCAATTAAAGAATTAGAAAGCTGTCATGTTTTTGTTATGATGACAGGAATTTGCATTCAGAAGATAAGGAATTCCGTGCTATCTATGTATGTCTAAATGACTGTTTGCTATCATGATGACCCGATTCTGCTGCTGTGTCTTCAGAATTTGAAGATAATGTGGTCAAGGATCTTGACATCATTTTCCGCTCACGTTTGCTTTTCTCAGTACTAATAATGAGCAGCACAGAGTATGGAAAGGCGGAGCACATGATACAACCGTAATCTTGCCTATAGAGCACTGCTCTCTTACTCTGATTGGTCTAATTTAATTATTGAGTGCTCTCGCTGGTCATGTATTTAAAAAGGACAGCTCATGCCCACCTGTGCACTAGCAGAAATAACAGGCAAAAAAACAGTGAATACGCTAAAAGGACAGTCTATATCTTGATCATTTGTCTATTGAATTGATATGTGCTGGTCAGAACATCTGATCATTTGTAACAGGAGTAAACGCTCTTTAGTGATAATTCTTTTTGAGGCTACTTGTGAGTATCTACACACACTGAAAGATGTGTTTGTTTCCACAGAGTGCTAATAAAAATCCCAGCCTGCAGTCAGCCTTCTTCTAGCCTGGAGTCAGTCAGCCTTCTTACAGCGTGCTCCTTCCTTCCCCATCCTTGCTAGGGCTGCCTCTTCAGTGCCACAGCTGAGCTCAGGGCTGCAGAGGGAACAGGGCTTTCACGTGGCCAGCCAGGACCTTCCCATGTGTGTTCTATGTTATACAACTTTTCTCCCTTGTCTCCTGAAGGTCAGGAAACCATCAGAAAAAAAAAAAAAACCACAATCTTTTGAATGTTTATATCTCTGAAACAAACAAAACCCTTTTCGATTCAAAATCAGTAATGAGAGCAGTCACCATTTATTGAATCTTTAATATATCCCGGGCATGAACATAAGCAAACTAGAGTCATTTTCTTAACAACCTCTTAAAATATCATTATCTTTTAATACAATTAAAGAAGGTTGTTCAAGGTCAAACATCTGCATAGATGATGATCTATTGAACCGGAAAGTTTTGAGGAAGCAATGAGGGTTTTATTTACCTTATTATTCAATTAGTGCTATTTGTTGTTTAGAGTTATCTGTTGGCCGCTGCCTCTAGATTCTGGAGAAACAGCTGTGAGCTGCTAGAGCAAGACCCTCATATGTTATTTTTATCACAGTGGGAAGCAAACAGACACATGAGTTGATGGCCTTCTTAATACTTGTCCTCCTTTTTAAAAACTTAAAAGACTATGGCCAAAATAAGTGGCATACTCAGGACTGAGCCAACCAAGAGAAGATAGTAGGAACATGGATTTTATTAAAAAAGAAGCCCTCAGTCAAAGCCATGAACTTGGTGTTCCAAAGAGGAAGGAGACTGGAGGGTGACAGCATAAGACAGCTGTGCACCTTCAACAGGTGAAGAAAATGGAAGAGATTACAAAGTATTTCCCTGTTCTGTGTGATGTCAGTCAATTGTTATGTTTATTTTTCTGCTTTTCTAATGGAAAACTATGCATGCGGATATGCATATGTACATATATACAGATGGACTTTGACAGCCTGCTATCCACAACTAGACGGCTTCAGCCCTCGTCACACTCCTAACAGAGCAAAAGCAAGGTCAGCAAGTCACTAAATGAGCCACTCTTAAGTGACTGTTCTGGTTTCCCAGACAAGTTTATCAGACATATTTGTAAAACAAGATTCAATGTAAGATTCCTTTGATTCTAAGCTGCCCTAAAGGGTGAATTATATGTATGATTCCTGAAGAAAAATTATAGCTATAGGGAAAAATTATACCTGCTTTAACTCAAAAGAAATATGAAGATGAAACAGAAGTTCATAACACTGATCAAAAATATTCAGATTCCATCTGGGCACAAAGGTGCAAGTTTGGGTCATTCATCTTGAAATGTATTCAAATGTGTATGTATACATATATATGTATTCATATAAGTATATGCTTAAGCACTGTAAGGCTGTGTCACTAAGTTGAGAATGCTTGACTCACCAATGGTTTTGGTTTTGGTTTTTTTTTTTTTTTTTGGCTGTGTTTTATTTGGAATTCATGACAATAACCTAGAAAGATAACTTTTACATGCTTGAAAATATGCAACTTGCTTTAAAAGAAGTTGAAATTAGCATCTAAAATTTCAGCAAAGATGTTCTTTCAAGAAATCAAAGCAAATTAAAAAGAGAGAGAGAGAAGAAAATGAACTGTTTTCCCTGACAAGACAGATAGGTGCTCACGCTCCCTTTTATGTGCAAGCCTTTTATCTGAGTTGAAAGAGGCAGGTTTGCTATGCTTTTAGCTTTTGCACAGCAATTAAAACATAATTTGTAACTAATTCCAGTAAAGTTTATTTATTTTTTATCTAGAGGGTTCTGCTCTGTTTTTCCAAGGATTATTATGAGTAAGCTGTGGCCTTTGAGGGCTTGGCAAACCCCAAAGTTATGGCTCTGTGTCTCCCCCTCCCTTCCAGTTCTCTTTCTTTTAATCTCCTGCTCTGACTCTACTTTAATTGTCTCTAATATAAAACAAATCTATCTGGTGAACAGCTTCTCTTGTTCTCTGTTTCTAATTTAAAGCATGGATGAGCAGTAGAGCATTGTCTTCCCCTTCTAAACAAAAAATAACAACCAGCACCCTAAGTCAACATTCTGTGGAGTTCTTGGTTTTATGAGGGGGTCAGCGCCCTTGATTACCACAGTGGGGAGAAGGAGTTTCCTCTGCCAGAGACTAACTGAAGAAGACTGCAATATGAGGAACCAGGATAAGAGGCAGAAGGAATATGTTAAAGGATTTTTCACACACCCAGTGGTTTTAACTGGAACATCAGCTCCTCTAGAAATTGTTTCCCCGTTAATTGGCATGAAACTAATAAATTCTATCATCCCTGACAGTCTACGAACACACTTCATGAAGCATTTAAATGTAGGAGTTTCTGAGGTGCCCAGACTTTCTTCAACTTGTCTGTAGCCTGCCATCTTATTTTCCTTGGGCACTTCCAAGGATCAGAACTCAGAGTCCTGGGCTAATTGCTTTCTTTCTTGATGGTGACCATAACGCCTGGAAAACCTCAAGGAATTTGTCAGAGGTTAGAGATAAGGCAGGGACAAGTCAGTCCTGGATGTAGACTACAAAGCCTTTATGAGTGCCAATTTCATGCAAGATACTATTGCAAGGGCTAGGCTGTGTGCAGAACAGAACAAACAACGACTTCTGCTCTCCTAATTCTGTGATGTTTTATATTATTGGGTTATATTTTATTTATTTAGGCATGATGCTTTCTCATTTCTCAGCATATTTCTAACCATATTTTTTCTGAAATAATTATATTGTTAATTCAGTTCACAAAAATGTTCATTCCGTGTTTGCTTTGTTTTACATGAACATTATGAAATCTTCTCTCTAAATACAGTGCATCTAAAACTAAAAGTTTTGCTTTTAATTTCTGTTTTAAGGATCCTCTAGCACACTTACTAGGCCCGGGAAGCCGAGCCGATTGCTGCTGGTGGACTAACAGAGCAGTGGTGGCAACGTGCGCAGCCGGGGGACGTGTGGTCCTAATGAGGCCCGGGCGGCTCTGCGTCTCACTGGCAGCACCGACAGGCAGTAGCCCTAAGCACAAAACAGCCACGTGGATGATAACGCCATCTTCACGGCAAAGCTTCAGAGAAACAGCATCAGAGGAACAGCAGAAACCGCACCGTGCTCTGACATCTGTCCTGTAATAATGTCTACACGTATAAAAAGTATTCAAAATGCTGACTTGAGCACTGGCTCTATTTCACGTAATGAAACTGATTTTTGTTCTGTTTAATTTTGTTTCTTTCTGTTCAAACTAACTATAATTCAAGAATATTCAAGTCAAAGAAAATAGCTAAGTCAAACAGAAAGATGACAGATTCAGAAGGACCTAGGAAAGTTAATTTCTTACAGGGAAATAAGCAAAGGTAAGAGTGAGGCTAGACATCTTTATGCTTCTAGTTTATGATTTCTACCTATTGAAAGTCTGTTCATCAAAGAAACACCCATCCTTTTCAATGGCAATATCATATCACAAATACCTGACTAATGGGTTGGGCCTTTCTTCCTTCTTGTTCCTACTGTTGTTTGTAGCTCTGCATTAATACTTTTTAAATTGCTTGGTTATAACATGGGATAATGCTGGGTAATTACACAAATGTATCTTATAAACGCCAAGTACGGTGTGAGTGTATATTCCATCCTGCAGGGATGCTCCTCAAGCAGAAAGGCAAAGAACTCAAAACCTCCTCAGGAAGTCCCTGAAGCTGACCATATTCCCTAGGCCCCTCCATGACAGGGAAAGGAACAGAAGTGCAGAGTGCCTCTCAAACTAAGTTGAAGGCAAACTGAAAAAAAAAAAAAAAAAAGACCTTCAGAGAAGACAAGGTGGAAAGAAAACTCTGAGACCAGTCCAGCCGCCTGGAGAAACCAGCCCAACTGGCTGGAAGAGGTGTAGACCAAATGAGGCACCTGGAAAGGGAGCTCTCTAACCTTCTGAGCTGCCTGAGGCTGGGCAGTGCGCTCCAGGCTCCCAGCTCGCGAGCCTTGGTGATGCAGCTGTCTGAGTCATTTCTCCTGTCAATAACTCCTCACCCACATTCATGTGAGTAACTCCAATAAAACTCACGGCTCGCCATGTTTAACTTTGGTGCTGTCTGTATTTCACTCTGTCGTGGGCTCCCTAACTGGGGTGGATAGATGTTCGTCGTGCACCCAGGAAAAGTTTGTTATACAACAGTCTACTTCGAATACAATGGCTCACTTTAGAAAGAGAAGTTGAGCTACTAAAAACCAGCAAAGCGCACACTACTAGTAAGTGCTAATATAGCCAGGCATGGTGGCCCACACCTTTAATCCCAGGACTTGGGAGGCAGAGTCAGGCGGATCTCTGTAAGTTCCTGGCCAGCCTGGTCTACAGAGTGAGTCCAGGACAGCCAGGGCTACACAGAGAAACCCTGTCTCAAAAAAAAAAAAAAAAAAAAAAAAAAAAAAAAAAAAAAAAAAAAAAAAGCCGATGCTTAACATTTTCTTTTATAAAGTCCAGTAAATAAACAGTTCATTATAATTTGGATATAAACATTAGGTATAAGCAAAGTAATTATTTATTGTCTTTTAATATTTTTTGTAGAGGCCAAGAACCAAATTTCTTAAATTGGTAGAAAACTCATTTGGTTTCAATTGTGTGGCATTATATCATTTTTTTTTAACTTCTCACTGATTCTTTTTGAGTTTTACATCATACACCCCAAATCCCGTTCATCCCGGATCCCTGTGAATCCACCCTCCACCCTTGCAAACTCCCCTCACAGAGGAAAAATTTAAAAAGTAAGAAAAAAATAGAAAAAACATCTCATCATGGAAGATGTAGTGTCACAGTGTATCACACAGGACACCCTTTGTCCACACGTCTTTTCTTTCAAATGTTCGCTGCACTGAGTCATTGGTGTGGTTCGAGGCCTCCGGCTTCTGCTGCGCTGTCAGTGCTGGGTCCTCACTGGACTCCTCTCAGATACCCTGTTGCTGCCCTGTGTCATGAGATCCCGCAGCTTTGGATCTGCAGGACCGGCCTGCCCACACACTCTGACAGTTCACAGGTGGGGCAGGGGTTGGGGTGGGCCGACTCACAGCCCTGGATCTAAGTCCAGGGGGGAGGTAGCTGAGTTGGTCACCCCGCCAGCTTCCCTACGCGCTCACAACCAGGGCAAGATCTCTGGCTTTGCCCCTACTAGCTCACCCAGTGCCCCCGCCTGCGAGGGGCAGGGCCAGCTCTCCCACTCTCATACCCTCAGGCCACTCACTCAGGCTCAAGCCCTCACCCCCAGGGCCAGTCCACTGTGCTGCCCAGGCAAGGTACCCGGCCGGCTCTCCAGAGTGTTGTAGCAGGTGAAGGGAAGGGACAGTCCTGCTCTCCTGACCCGGAGGCCAACTTCCCATCTGCTGCTGGGATCAAGGGGCAAGATGGTGGGCGGGGGGAGGGGGGCAGGGAGCCACCTCTCCCTGGCCAACACCACATCACAGCAGAGGAGTGGCCAGCTCCGCCGTGCTTGTGCTCTTGAATCCATTCATAGATACTTGGGCTTTGAAAGAACAGTGTTCTAAGTCCTCAGGTCAGCTACAGACCCAAAATAGGAATAACCGACTACAATATCCTTTGTGTGTGTGGCTGTGCTCCGCATGCTGTGCATGTGTGGAAATATGCACAAGCCTGGGTGCACACACAAGGAGGCCATTGGTCGACACTGGACATCTTCCTCAACCACTCTCTAAACTGCTTTTGAAGCAGTGCGTTCCTTTGAACCTGGAGCCTGCCAGTTTGGCCACGTTGGCTGGCCAGCAGGGCCACAGAGTTCTTCCTTCCCCATCTCCCCAGCACTGGGGTTGCACCAGTTTCTTGCTCCCTGCTGGAGCATGGATGCTGAAGGTCCAAACTCACATCCACTGCTTATGCAGACAGCACTGCAGTGGCTGAGTCATTTCTCCCACCCGGCACGGCAACATTCTTGATAGGTTAGCGTACGACTTCTACTTTGAGTGACAGCGAGGTCTACTGATAACTAAATGATCACTGCATTTGTTTTTAAGAGGTTTTTAAGTTAAGCCACATATTTTCTTCTCTTTATTACTGCACAAACTCTATTTCTAACTATAATTATTTGAACTCAAGTTGCTATGCTTCTATCGATGTACATCTTAATCCTTTATGACTTAATGTTTCTTCTACTTTATGAAATAATCAAAATAGATATTTTGCCTTAATTTCTCAACCTCCTTGATAACCCATTTATTATGACAGTGTTTTCTCCATTGAGAACTGAATGAAGGAGCAGTTTGATTAGAGACTTACACTGATGCTGCACTTTCCCTGGTCCATTTTGGCTTCAGTATTGTTTGCCTTGGCTGTCCCTCTTGCCTCATAAGCCCAGTGAGCATTTAGTTTACTAACTCTTAGATTTTTTTTTTAATATAAGGAAGCAGTATATTAATTTTGCTTTTCTCTTGGTAGGTACTTTACTGATATCTTTGCTAAATCAAACCTGCATGATGGCATCTGGCCTAGAATTCCAGGAGGCCATTGTTTTCTGTCTTACTACTGGATTTGGAATGCAATGTAATTGCTATTAACTTTATCACCTTTAGAAATTTAGTGTCCTTAGATGTTTTGGTTTATTACATGAAAAACAGAGACAGTTTAATCTGAAGAGTCTCAGCTGGAATGATTTTTAATTTAAAGAGATTGTTATCTCTCAAGTGCTTTCAAATTTTTACACCATGTCCATTTGTAATTAATTACAGCTTCAGTAAGGAATTCAGGAAGAGTCCACTGAGGAAATAATCAAGTATAATTCCCAGATATGAAACATCTAACCAGGGTAGGGAGGAACAGAAGATAATAGGCATGATTCATTGATACTTTCATGTTCATATAAGGTGCAGTAAAAAGCACTCTAATGTTTTTAGGCAGAGAATGGCAAGTGAGGTCTTGATGCAAAAGCTGATTTATAAACTATTAGAATAGCAGCTGGGTATGTTGGCACATGCCTTTAATCCAAGCATTTGGGAGGCCAGAGGAGACAGGGCTCAGTGGGTTTGAAACTTGTGTAGACTACATGCAGTTTCAGGCCTGCAACGGCTACATAGTGAGATACCTCTTCTGGCTCCTGTGAATACCAGACATGCTATGGTGCATAGCATATAGATAGATAGATAGAAATACATATGTGAAAAGTACAGCCATATGGAAATCAATATGGCAGTTCCTCAAGAAGATGGGAATCAACTTACATCAAGATCCAGCTATATCACCCAAAGGACAGACACTTCATCCTACCCCACAGACACTTGCTCAACCATGTTAATTGATGCTGAAGTGATAGCAGCCAGAGACTGTAAACAGCCTAGATGTCCCTTAAGAGAATGTGGATGAAAACAATGCGGTGCAGCTACACAATGGACTATGACTCAGCTGTTAAAGAAAAAAATGAAGTCATGAAATTCACAGGTAAGTGGACAGAATTAGAAATAAATCGTTCCGAGTGAGGTTTCCCAGCCTGAGAAAGACAAATGTGGTGTGTGTTCACTGCTATGTGGATATTGGTTGTTTAAGTCACTGATAACCAAGTAATAATCCATAGACCCAGAGATTAAGTATAGAGAAAAAGACTCGGGTTGGTGGGGTAAATCTCATTAGGAAGGGGAAATAAAATAAACAGATACAGGCAAAAATGGGGAGGCTGAAGTGAGAGGATCAAGTGAGGAAAGGAGGAAAGAAGAAAAGAAGAAAGGAAATAAGGAGAAACAACTGAAATTAAGGGCCATTCGAGGGGGAGTATGGAAACCTAACACAGTAGAAACTTCCTAAAATGCATGCATATGTGAAGGCAATCTAAATCAAATTGCCAAAGGATGGAGGGGACAGACAACTCTAGCCATCTTTTGTCACCAAATAAAGCTTCCAGTGCTGGGATTGGGTTACCCCTAACTGGATGGTTGGTCAAAGGGATCCCACGGGGACCCGGGCTGTTGCCAAGACTATGGGTTTCTCTCCACAAACAGACAGCAAGGCCCCATTGCTGAATACGTCCAGTACCTTTGGTACAGGAAAGCGCTCAGCCAAGGTGCTACCAAAAGAGCAGCTCAAACACCAACCCAACCACTGTGGTGTCCTTCCGCCGTGGTGTCCTTGCCTGCATGACACGCTACTGCAGCGGTGGCGCAAAGATTGTGGGAGTGACAAAGCAGTATCTGGTTAGACAAAGCTCATTCCACGTGATGCAGCCCATCCCTGACCCTGCTTAGGTAACTAAGAGCTTGAGACGACAGAGCTCAGGAACCTGGGAGAAACCAAATACCACTGGGAGAAAAGAACAAGATAGCAATAAAACGACATTCTGTCATTCTCACATCAGCGCCTTGCTCAGCTGCCAGAAAAGCTTCCTCCTGCAGCAGATGAGAACAAATACAGACCCACAGCCAGGCATTATGCAGAGAATGAGAACTTGAACACTCAGCCGTAGCACTCAGCGAGGCAGAGGCAGGCATTTCTGAGTTCAGGGACAGCCTGGTCTACAAAGCGAATCCCAAGGCTACCCAGAGAAACTGTGTCTAAAACAAAACAAAACAAAACAAAAAACGAAAACCCACTCAGCCATAAACGGAATGTCTCTGTCAAATCCCTCCCTCAGGGCTCAGGAACCCCTGGGTAAGAGGCAGAAACAGTACAAGAGCCAGAAGGGATGGAGGACACCAAGAGAACAAGGCCCTCTAAACCAACACGATCAAAGCACACATTTCATTTATATATGCCTAATCATTTTATAACATTAGAATTAAATTTCATCCATAGCCTGCCAATTTCATAAAGCTAAAGTATGGTAAAAATATTCCAGTTTAAATACTAAATTTATTATCCATATTTTGTATATTTTGTCAGTGGGTGAGCCCAATGTGCACCTAAGCTGGATCACCACATTTGTCAAATTAAAGAAGATTGAAATGAACTTACTTGAAATAAAAAAATATGATGAGAGAGATGAGCAGAGATGCAATAGATAATCCGTGTCCAATTATAGTCAGGTAGAACAAATTCAGTGCGGTCTATAATTGTGTGATAAAAAAAAAAAAATAGAATGAATTCTGTATCCAAAATCCATATGTGTGTTAGGTAAAGTTCAAATAAATAAATTTTATTTTTTTAAAAACATGCTGATAGAGTTATAATCACTTACTTGAAAAATCAATAAATATTTGAAAATATATAAATGAAGGACATCTATACAAATTTACCAAGTGAGTTTTAAAACTCATGTCCCGTATCCTTTTTTAAGGACTCAGAAGTCACTTTAACCCTTTGACATAATGCATTTACCGATCTAGCTCATACTGTACATAAAATCAGCATTTCATATCCAAAATCAAATAACACTCAATGATTCGGTTCGTTCAGAATGAAATGCCGGATAAGGCTTCCTTTACCTATTGAGTTTTTCCATTTCTTTTCACAAATCTGAAGCTCAGAGACAGATCTTAACATGGAAACTTAAAAGATCCTCTGATCTATGGAAATGCCGGTAGCGCCTCTTAATTCTTGCTTTCCTTCTTCCTTTTTCTATGTACTTTAACATAGCGTTTACCGGGGTCTTGTTTGGTGGGTTGGGTTGTGTTTTGGTAATTTGAACACCTCTGAGTCAGCGCAGCGCTGGTGATGTTTGAGTACAGCGAGAGCCCGCAGTACCGCGTGATGACGCCACTGGGAGGCCCGGGGGAAGCACAGCTGTCCTGTCGGGCACCAGGGCGAGCTCTCGCCCAATCATGCAACCGAGAGCACGCCAAGTGCCCCGTGGAGCCTGCCTCTGGGACCGCTGTGAGGGGAGGGTTAGGGCCCGCCGAGCTCTTCCCGGGTGGCGGAGCTTTGAGGTCCTTAGGATGCCACTGGCAACGATTTTCTTGGGAAAACCCGAAAGCCAGCGGTGGCTGCCTGTGACCCCACGGCCCCCCGACACGGTTCTGGCAGTGTAGACACGGAGCTAGCGGCCGCTTGCCCACGGATTCGCCCCGTGTTCCTCTCGGATGGTGTTGGGAAACGCTTTACTGCGAGTGGGCGCCGCGGTCCCCGGCCTGTGTGGCCAGCGCGGGCCAGCGCGGCGGCTCCTACCTTCACTTTCTCGTGCGTGCTGTTGTTACACAGCGTGTAGTTCGTCCACGTTCGGTTACTGTCCGGGTGTCGGAACCAGTTCCCGTCCTGGTCGCAGATCTTTATGACCTTCTCTTTAATAGGAAAAAGGAACAATTTAAGGGCGTTTGAGAAGCCTACAGTTTTTGTTCAGGTTTTTTCTGGGGTCAAATGAATGCAGAAGTAAAGGAGTTAAAATTAGAGCAGTCGCATACTGCAAAGATTTCTGTGAAAAGTTACAGCCGCGGCTAATAGACACAACGTTCAGTAAGCGGATTCCGGCAAGGCCCGACCCGAAGCCCAGCGCACCTGAGGGATCGAAATCCTGGAAGTAGTCGGGGCAGTACTGCATCGACTCGGTCCCCGCCGCGACGTCGTCCCAGCACATCCAGCCGTCCCACGTCCTGTTGCAGAAGAGGCCTTAGAGGGAAGAACACGCTCAGTAAGGCTGCAGCCACCGTGGCCGCACACACTCCTGCTGTGGAGATGAACACGTCTTTGTTTTGCAGGTGTGGGTCTGATTCAGATGGTCGCAACAGCGGACTATTCACCTCCTGTGGGCTCTGACAGGAGCTCTTTGCCACCTGCAGATGCTTTAAATCTGAGGACTCTGGAGAGAGAATAAATGCCAGAGCCAGGAGAGTGTAGAGGAGGAGCTCCAAGAAAGAAGGTTCCGTTGCTCTCCTTGTGGAGCTCCTGTCCCCTCCAGGTCTTTCTATCTCCTCCTTCTTTCATAAGATTCCCTGCACTCTGCCCAAAGTTTGGCTATGAGTCTCAGCATCTGCTTTGACACCTTGCTGGGTAGAGTCTTTCAGAGGCCTCTGTGGTAAGTTCCTGTCCTGTTCCCTGTTTTCTCCCTCTTCCAATATCTGCCCTGTTTGCTTTTCTGAGTGAGGATTTGTCATCTTATCCAGGGTCCTCCTTCTTTAGGTGTACAGATTTTAGTATGTTTATCCTATATTATATGTCTAATATCCACTTATAAGTGAGTATATACGGTGTGTGTCTTTCTGCTTCTGGGATACCTCACTTAGGATGATCTTTTCTAGTTCCCACCATTTGCCTGCAGATTTCATGATTTCCTTGTTTTTAATTGCTGAGTAGTATTCCATTGTATAAATATACCACAATTTCTGTATCCATTCCTCAGCTGAGGGACATCTGGGTTGTTTCCAGGTTCTGGCTATTAGTAATAAAGGTTCTATGAACACGGTTGAGCAAATGTCCTTATTGTGTACTTGAGCATATTTTGGATATATGTCTAGGAGTGGTATAGCTGGATCTTGAGGTAGCTTTATTCCTAATTTTCTGAGAAAGTGCCAGATTGATTTCCAAAGTGGTTATACAAGTTTACATTTCCACCAGCAGTGGAGAAGGGTTCCCCTTTCTCCTCATCCTCTCCAGCATGTGTTGTCACTTGAGTTTTTGATCTTAGCTATTCTGATGGGTGTAAGGTGAAATCTCAGGGTCGTTTTGATTTGCATTTCCCTGATGACTAAGGACATTGAGCATTTCTTTTAAGTGTTTCTCTGCCAGTCAATATTCCTCTATTGAGAATTCTCTGTTTAGCTCTTCTGAGACTGATACTCCAACCAAGGACCATACATGGATATAACCTAGAACCCCTGCTCAGATGTAGTCCATGGCAGCTCAGTATCCAAGTGGGTTCCCTAGTAAGGGGAACAGAGACTGTCTTTGACATGAACTCAGCTCTTTGTTCACCTCCCCCTGAGGGGGTAGGGGGAAAACAGCCTTACCAGGTCACAGAGGAAGACAATGCAGCCAGTCCTGATGAGAGCTGATAGGGTAGGGTCAGATAGAAGGGGAGGAGGAGCTCACCTATCAGTAGACTTGGGGAGGGGCATGGGAGGAGAAGAAGGAGAGAGGGTGGGATTGGGGACAAGGGAGGGGGCTACAGCTGGGATACAAAGTGAATAAATTTTAATTAACAAAAAAATTAATTTTAAAAAAGAAAGAAAAAAGAAAGAGAGAGAAAGAAAGAAAGAAAAGAAAGAAAGAAAGAAAGAAAGAAAGAAAGAAAGAAAGAAAGAAAGAACAAGGCTGCCGCTGCTTTCCCCCTGCGGCTCCTGGTTGCTGCTGTGAGATAAGAAGTTGGAGATCTCCTGAAATGAGGATTGGGCTGGCTCCAAGGAACCCAATGACCCAACCAGCAGGAAAGCAGGAAGCAGCTAACAGAACTGTGCCCCCTCTCCCACTAACCATTTCTCTCTCCTACCTGGTGTTGGGATGTTGGAAGGGATTGGGGTGGAGTTGAGAGAAAGAGATATAAGAAATGGAAAAAGAGTTTTTAAAAAGTACACCAACAACTATCTTTGATGATTGTATCTGACCATGAGGTAGTAGTTAATTAGTGTCCTTGTACTTAATTTTTTAAAGGAAAAAGTGAAATGTATTTTATTTTAGAAATCATATTCTCTTTCCTTTTATATGTCTTTCTTTCTTTCTTTCTTTCTTTCTTTCTTTCTTTCTTTCTTTCT
>NW_026585895.1:1675566-1702629 GCF_907164565.1 Psammomys obesus | reverse complement strand
CTTTCTTTCTTTCTTTCTTTCTTTCTTTCTTTCTTTCTTTCTTTCTTGTTTTTCAAGATAAGGTTTTTTTTTTTTTTGTATAGCCCTAGCTGTCCTGGAATCACTCTGTAGACCAGGCTGGCCTCAAACTCTCAGAGATCAGCCTGTCTCTGCCTCCCAAGGGCTGGAATTAAAGGCCTGTGCCACCACTACCTGGCCAGAAACTGTATTTTTTTGTTTGTATGTTTGTTTTTGTTTGTTTGTTTGTTTGTTTGTTTGTTTGTTTGTTTTTCACAACAGGGTTTCTCTGTGTAGCCTTGACTGTCCTAGACTTGCTTTGTTGACCAGGAACTCACAGAGATCCACCTTCTCTGCCTCCCCAAGTGCTGGGATCACAGGTGTAATCCCACAGTACGCAGCTAGGAAGTATTTGTTCTTTGTGTAGCCATGGCTGACCTGGACTCACTCTGTAGACCAGAATGGCCTTGTAGAACAGCCATCCACCTTCCTCTGCCTCCCAGAGTGCTGGGATCTCAGGTGTTAGCCACCACACCTAGCTTAGAAACTGCATTCTTAAGGAAAGTTATTTGAGCTTTTTCTGAGCAAATCAATACTATTTCAACATTTCAACCATAATCATCTCGTTTTCGTCAATGTGAGGAAAAAGAGGCTTTTGTGATATATGTGTGTGCATATATATTGCATATTATATATGCATAGAGAAATTAACTCACTGATGTTCTAAAACGTGCCTAATCAAAAATCTGTAACAATCTATAATCCATCAGAATCTAGTAGAACATTGACTGCTACATGAAATATTTGTTAATAATAGCATGTGTGATCATTTTAGCCCAAATGGAGTCATAGTAATTCTGGTGGCCTTAAACTCTAAATAATTGCAAACTTTTAAGAAGCAACTAAGACAACCACAGCTTTCTTTCCTGTGATTGTAAATAAATTTTAAAATCTCTCCCATCATGCATGGCTGTGAAAATACATCTTGTGATCTCTCAAAGAACATTCTTACTGCTTCAAAATCATCTTCAACATGTCCACGTTCCCACCGCACACGCCTGTGTGTGGTACACTGTCACACCAGCAGCGTGATGCGTCACAGCTTGTTCTTTAATTGTGCTGCTGTGTTAGAGCGAGATGGGTGTCTCTGGTCAGATGGTTTCAGAAACACAAAGTTTTTTTAAAAAAAAGGTGTTTAGCCAACTTTCAGAGTATTCTTTACAAATTGTGAAGTGCATTGTGAAGGTCTGAGGTAAAATAAGCAGTGACCCTGAACTATTTTATCACAGAATTGTTTTACTATGAAATTTAAAAAAAAAAATTTCCTGTTGCTCAGTATTATTTTTTAGTACTTAAGCCTTTATCTAGATCATTTGCAAGGGTTAGTTCAGTAGTTTAGAAGAAATAGTATGGAATACAGTAAGGTCAGTTAACCTAGAATTGTTGTGCAAATATTTTAATTACTTTATAATTCCATCTTATTGTTGTCCTAAATCAGATAATGTGTCACTGGTTGGCAAGTATCAAAACAATACTTTTCTGGCTATACAGCAAAAATGCCGATGGAGCTTCAGTGCTCAAATAGTTATTCAAGTATTAGTAAATTAATGTTCATTTAAATTAGTTAGAAGGTACTAAGTGTGAAAAAAAAAGTTTTTTTTCTCATATTTAAAAGCAAATTCATTTTTAATTACAGATACTTTACTTTTTCTCTAATTTACATGTAAGTATATTATAAATGGGTTTTTTTCTAAATGTTTTGAAATCTTTCTTTTCTCTTACAGTTAAAAAAAAAAAACAGAATTATCTAAAGGGTCCACATTTTGCTTTGTTCACCAACCTGTACCTTGTCTTTGAGACTAATGCTGTCTTGGCTTGTCACAATAAGCCTGGGAGCTCTTTTGGGTTTGGGTATGTACAGAGACTCTACTTTTGTTACTCATGTTTTCTGTCCAGAATCGAGGCGAGCGTGTGCTGCTTGGAAGGTTCTTTGTGACTGGCACTAATGGCAAACCTTGTCTTTGGGGAAACAGAGGCTTTTAGACTTCAATAGCTCTGTTACCAAATTTTCTGTGAATATGCGTGTTTTATGAAAAACATCCACGTGCAAGTTCTAGCAAACTCGGCATCTTTTCTTAAAAGATAAATTTACAAATTACATTTACTGATGGTCAGCAGCTATTGACTCATCTTGTTCTAAAATTAATACAGTATAATAGCAATATCTGTTAATATTTTGAATATTTTTACACCTTCTAAAAGGTCATTCTGAGAAATTCAATATATGAAATATTGTGATGAATTTTACTAAAAAGATTAAGCCAGATCATGCCATAAAACACACTTCACAAATACATAATAAAATGTACACATAAACCAGAAAGCAAGCAACAGTTAATTTTTGTTAATAGACGTGAAGAGGCCGCATGGACAGTTTTCTCTTAAATACACGTTAAGTGGGCTTAGAGTCGGCAGTAGCTACCTTCTGCTTGCTGAGCAGGTTCCTGCATAATCTTTTGGTAACATTCGTATTGCGCCGTCATGATCTTGTTTCGAGTGACTCCCAACTCCGTTTGGTTAAAATCTTCATCTGTCGCGGCTGTGACAAGCGCCTGAGGGGGCAAAGCAGCGAGGGCTTTAGAATGGTGGGAATCTTTGTCAGAGGCCTGAGGGACAGCCCGAGAGCAGTGAGGTGCCTGAGCACTAGCCCCAAGGCCCGTGGCTGACCACAGCACCGCCCAAACACTCGCTCTGAGATGCCAACAGCTACATCTACAGTCCCGCCTGGCTTCACTGCGTGTGGGTAGGCTATCAGCCACTACTCACATGAGTCTCTTTTGCACTGTAAAATAGTAGAGAGTAGCATCCAGCTATCAGGGAATACCAACCACATCGAAAGCAATCGAATTCGTACATCTGTAGCATCCAAATAATCATTTCCTCACTGCGCGGCATGCCCTTGCCTGATCAGCATCAATATTGACTGTGACTTGCTGGTAGGTTGAATTTCCCGCTAGCGCTGTCTAAAGCAGTCACCCTGTGAAGGGGTGACTGAAACTCTAGAACATCAGGACTATTTTTAAGTCAATTAGTCTTTACTGCTGTGGGCTGGACCCCACAGCCGACCCCAAGACAATACTAGAAAAAAAGACATACACCGTTTTTTGAAAAGGCTTGTTAGAAATTAAACAAAGTAATAATAATTTCAAATGGATTTGCACAGTGTCCCTGCGTGAATTCAGGGAAGGTAACAGTTCCTTATTCTGCGGGAACTCGCGTCGGCTTGCTGGCAGGCTTCACGGAGGGTGTAGCTGAGACACAGCTCTGCCCTTTGAAGTCCAGTCAGTTACCACGATAACATCTTATAAGGGCAGACACTGGGCTGCTTCTAGACTCGAGGGTGTTGTCCTAAGTGTGGACTCACAGAAACGTAACACTGCTTTTTCGCTCGTTTAAGTTTTCAGTACTCTCTTTTTTTTTTTTTTTTTTTATCTTTTTGTTTGAATCTTTTTGAGGGCTTTGCTTGGAATCACCACAGAAAAATTCTTTTTGCTGGCACAGAACTGGATGAGGTTATGTCTCTGGGTTTCTCGTGCACATAAAGAGAGAAGAGCAACAGTGGTTTTAATTCAATGCAGAGAAAAAGATGAAGAGAAACTTAACTACAAAGAAGGGACGCCAGGAGGCGGCGGCTCTTCTGGCTTTGGTAGCCCTCTGGCTTTACCGCTCTGACACCCGTGGAGAGAGGCATGTGGATGTGCACTCACACACATGGAGACACACTTGCCCCAAGTCTAGCACCAGTACCTATCTGAATGAGCCAGTTGATGAGTGGACGAGTAAGGTAATACACAAGGCAGCACACAACCTCTAGGTACTTTCAATCGATATATGCCAGTTGGTGGAACAAAAGAAAATTTTTAAAAGACTAGGATATGATTTTCTTCAAAGGATTCTCTGAATCCATGTGTCTCTCTAAACATATTTATGTGCTGTGTATATTTGTACTACTACTATAAAGCGTCATCCCAATGTCTTTCACACTTGACCTCTTCAACATGAGTTTTGCACGTGCCCATTGGTTATTCCTTCCAAGGACCAACAGTCTGTATTGGTTATAAAAATTCAAAGTATAAATAATACTAAAAGAAAATGGATTACGGCTGTGTGGATTGGATATAAAAATGAAATCAACTTAGTCATCTAATAACTGCTCTAACTTGTATTTATTAATGTCTATCAATTAGATGCAGATTTTAACAAAGCATAAATAATCATAACTAATGAGATAAATAAGTAGGACAAATGCTTACCACATAAAGAGGCAACAGAAACAGGAAACATAGTATATGATTTTTATCCATCATTAAAGTCCAAATGAAATGTGCTGTACGTTCAAACTATAAAAAAAGAAAGAAAATTCAATACTTGTGAAATTAATCTATGCCTCAGAAAAGCTGTTGTAATTCTATATTAATTCTAACGATTTGACTAATAGTCATATGTGTTACAAATATTGAGAACATGATGGCTTAGAGTATAATAGAGTTTAGTGAAATATAATCTAGTTTAATTTAACTTACAAATAAATCACTTGATACATGTCTTTTTGTGTAATTAGAAAGTATCTTGCTTTCTTTGCCTTTACCAAATTGGAATTATTTAACCACAAACATAATCAGTTTTACATGACTATCTTTTACATTGTATTATATATAATTTATGGTTATTTATCATAAATATTAAATCTATCTGTAACTTTCTGAGTTCAGTTTAAGGAAGGAAATTACTCTCAAGCCAATTGCCTGAGAATTCAAACAACATAAAAATGTACTTTCAATTCTTCACTGTAGAAAACTGTGATTAAATTTGTATTAGTACTGATTACCAGGAGGCAGATTTTGAACCACCTAGGAGACACATCTGTGAGGAATTATGCATATTAAATTAGCCTCTGGGTATGACTGTGAGGGATCATCTGGATTTGGGTTGCTTGGGATGGAAAGACCTAGCTTAGCTGTGGGGAGCAGCACTCTGTGGCCTGGGACCATGAACTAAATAAAAAGACAAAGCCGGCTGAGTGGGCGCACTCATTGCTGACTGCTTCTTGACTGTAGACAAAGTAACCAGATGTTTCAAATCTCTACTGTCCTTTCTTTCTTTGACAAAATAAACTAATCCCTCAAACTGTGAGCAAAAAATAAACCCTCTTCCTTTAGGTTTGTTCCTGACAGGTATTTTATTAAAGCAATCAGTAGTTAATACAGAAATTAATTATTTTAAATCAGGAAATAAAAAGATTCTCAAGGTCATCCACATTGTTGAAATAAGGCTCCGGGGAGGAACAACATTAAGCAAATGTTAATCTAGTGTTAGATCACATTTCAGGCTGGTAAAAAGTGGTCTCTCAAAGCTGGCCTCACCACTGGCAGGAGAGCTGGCCCTGTCCCTCACTAGCTGCAGCATTCAGGAGACTGGGCCCTGTACCTTGCCAGGGCAGCTCAGTAGAGCTGGCTCTGGTAGCATAAGGACAGGAATGCTGAGCTGAGCCCAAGGGCATGCGAGCTGCCCCTTGCCAGCTACAGCATTGGGTGAGCCAACCGGGGCAGAGCTGGAGAGCTTGCCTTGGTGGGGTGGGTACAGGAGAGCTGGCAGACTGAACTGCTGGAGTGCGTGAAGGGACAGTCCTTCAGATCCAAAGCTGTGGGATCTCATGACACAGGGCAGCAACAGGATATCTGAGAGGAGTCCAGTGAGGACCCAGCATTGGTAGCGCAGCAGAAGCCGGAGGCCTCGAACCACACCAATGACTCAGTGCAGAGAACATTTGCAAGTAAAGACGTGTGGACAAAGGGTGTGCTGTGGGACACACTGTCAAACTACAGCTTCCACGACAGGATTTCTTTTTATTCTATCTTCTTTTCTTCTGGCTGGGGGATGAGGGGGAGGTTTTACAAGGGCAGATATAAAGAGACTTGGAGATGAGTGGAGTGTATGATGTGAACGGCACCAAGAATCAGTAAAAAAAAAATTCAACGACCTCTCAAACACCATCTTCTAGGTGATACTAAGAGACAGGCTCTGCGGCGCTAACGTCCCTAGAAACTTACTTCCTTGAATACCCTAACACAGAAGTTTTCTACGTGTGGGTTATCATGACATAAACCCTGGACATAACACACATTTAAATTAACATGTAACAATGACTTTTCAGAGAGAACAAAAATGTATTCAGTAGATATTTTCCACTGAGCAATGAACTTGGATTAAATTCTGTTAGAAGAAAAGGCATGATATTCATTATATGACTAGCTTCAGAATACAATTAGAAAGCCCTTTCCCACGTGACCCCATGTTCTGTGGTTTTATGACAGGCTCTCACTGGTGGTTAGACTGAATTTGCTCCACTGTTCATCCAATTGACTCACCAGCTAGCTGTGGCTGTTCTTGTCAGTCATAGGCCACCCTCTGAATATTGTTTCTCTTCTATCAATCAGCTACCCTGGATGTGTTTTCTGTGATCTTAAGGAAAGTATACCTGAAAATCAGGAAGGCCTGTATTAATCTCATATCTTAAAACATAGTGTGCTAGACTGAAAACTAGAAATGAAAGTTTCTGTAATTTAGTAATTAACAAGTTGTTACTTTAGTTGTTAATTACTTTTAGCCCCTGGAAAATCTAATTTCCAAATACTTACATGCACAATTGTCTCCAGACTCGAATCACATTTTCTCCTGGATCATGTCCAACATTGTCTTCAAGAATTTCTTAGTTACAAGGGTCATGACCTAAAATATGGATTGATTTAAAATAATTTAATATGATGTTAACAAAACAAAATTATTTTCATAGTAAACCTAAATTTTCTAAGTAATATGGTTACTAAAATTATACATTCTTGAGCTATTCTAATTTTTAATAAACTACAGAAATGATAGTGGAAAGAGTAGTCTTCATCCTGACTTTTAGATCTTTGTTCATAATAGGTTTGAGTTACTATTGAACAGTTTAGTTACTGTACACAATTTTTCAGTATAAATCATAGATGTGTAATAAGAACACAGTTGGCCTAGAAATTTACATATTCCCTATGAATAAATGAATTTCAAAGTGGTTATATTTTTAAAGAAAATATTTCCAGGCCTGGTGGTGCACACCTTTAATCCAAGACTCTGGAGGCAGAGACAGGCAGATTTCCATGCGTTCCAGGCCAACCTGGCAGCATGGGGAGACTGAAGCCAAACAGGGCTATACAATGAGACCCCATCTCAACAAACAAAATAATTTTTAAAATGATTCTGAATATGAATTTATGTTTTTCTTTTTATTGGTTTATTCATACATTTTCCTTAGGTATTTATAACAAGTAGATTTTTCTTTATTTCTCTCTTTACAGGGTTTTCAATCATTCTGTCTTAAAACAATGAGTGTGGTTTTCTAATCTTATCAGTGAAACTCGAATTATCGTCCAGAATCAATGAGAAGATGCAGTTTTGGGGGATAGGGAGAATACATGCATTTGTATTAAAGAAGTAAAGGCCTCAGTAGTTTGCTCACAGCTCTTCTTTTCACGGCACTGATAACTTATTAAATTACAGCAATGTGAAACCCATCGCAAAGTAGCATGTTTCATCTGGAGCCAGGAAACGTAGGGAGCACCCAGGTTTAATGCCAGGGAGCCTGGCAGTTCCAACTTCCAGCTTCAGCCTCACCTCTCTGCTCTCATTACCAGACCTAAAAACAAAAATATCTATTTGCTAGAGTAACAGGAAGATAACTTTGTAGGTTCTGTTCATGGAAACACTTACAGCTCTACACTTGGATGAATATATCTTACTTTTATCTCATTAGTTTAACCACCATCACAGTCTTAATAGTGATTCATTTTGCATCATTTTTTTCTTCAAACTACAGAAAGATAATTCATTTTGTGCTTGATATCTAAAATAGAAAAAAATATATTTGCAAACCTGTATGTTTGGTGGTTACATGGTTAACAAAGTCATTAAGTCTTGGAGATTCTGTTATTTTTTTTTCTCTCTCTCTTTTTAACTATTTACCATGTATTCATTTTTTTTTTTCTGAGGTGAGGATTGAACCCAGGGCCTAATGCTTGCTAGGCAAGCTCTCTACCACTGAGCTAAATTCCTCAAGAATCATTTTCTTAAAAAAAAGTTAAAAGAGGGCTGGAAGCATGGCTCAGCAAGCCTGACGACCTGAGCCCCCACAGGACCTGGTGACCCACAGGAAAAAAGGCAAGAGTAAGCCCCTCCAACTGTCTTCTGACCTGCGCGCACACCATGCAAGTGCTTCCCCACCACAAACACAACAAATAAATATAAAAACTAAATAAGAAATCATGTATTTACAAAGCCAAATACATGATTTTTGGTTTGAGGTTCTGCCTCTAATGAGCTGACTTTTTTTAAGACTGGCTTCTCTTTAGAAACATATCTGCTCACGATTTCCTCTACTCGTTCTCTGGTGTCTCTAGTGTGCCTGAGAGTATAGGGTCAGACTGCATCGAGTACCAGTGGTAGCCCTACTTGAGCACACACGTGCAAACTCGCGTGACAGCCCAAGCAACGATGGCCACGTCAGCAGACGTCTACACGGCAGGCTTACCTGAATGCAGTCATCTATGTTTGAATTTGAACCGATTATCTACAAGGTCAGGAAGGTCTGAAATTCATTCTAGTTAAGCATAGAGTAACTTTTAGATGTTGTTTGCTTCACATTTGTTTGTAGTTTGTTTTTAAACATCATATTGATTTTCATTTCTCTAGGATAATTGGGACATCGAATAATACAACTGAGTTTTTGATTTACCTGACTCTAAGACACAAGGGTTGCAGAAGGTCCTCTGAGGTGAAGCCTCACCTCTTTTTCTGGTCTATGGCAGTGTGCGGCTGCTCTAAGTTGTCCACTCCCTCCACTCTCTGGTTTGGCTCTTCAGGGACAGAAATCACATCTGAGTGTATGTGCACCTTCCTGACCGGACGCTCATAAATACTTACTGACTACATAAATAAATGAATGAATTAACCAATGAAATATTTCAGAAAACCAACATTATGCTCAAGACTTTTTATCCTAAGTAGCAATTATCATTTCTTATCTTAGAAGGCTTTTGGTTGTGATGCTACACAGTGGTTCTCAACCTGTACCTATCTGATGCCCTGCATGTCAGGTGTTTCCGATACAGTTCACAGCAGTAGCAAAATTGCAGTTATGAAGTAGCAATGAAATAATTTTAGGCTAGTGGTTGGGGTCAGCACAGCACGAAGAACTGCATAAAGAGTCGCAGCATTAGGGAGATTGAGAAGCACTGATCTACACTGAGCACCAGATTCTGATAATTAACATTCTTACATGAGCATCACTACTGCCTTACAAAATCAGATCACGAAAGCTACTTATTCAGTCTCAGAACGCCAGGTGCCAGGATGTCAAATAAGTCATGGTCTACTAAGCTGGGAACGCATCAAGATTACACAAATTTAAAACACTGGGAGGTATGTTTAAAAGATGACCAGTTCACAGTCATCCATATGTATGTAAAAATACATGCAAATCGGAATAGAAATAAATATTCTGCTTGGGAGACAGATAGGTTTAACAAAGCAGTGCTCTGATGCTTTACACACAAGTCAAGATCAAATTTCCTTCACCATGTACAGGGCTAAACCCTTCAAGGCAAAGTGCTTCAAAATCATGTTTGGAGATTTCCCAAGCATAACATATTGAAAAACATTTCACCTGACATCGCTCTTATTTTTGTTGTTATCTACTACATTTCAAAATCAGAGTTCTAAAAAAATGCATCTTAGTAGTCGCCAAGTCATCTTGGCTACAGTAACTGAAGAAATATTCTCAATGCAAAGAGTTCCATGTTTATAGCTTTCCCTTGTCACGCCATCCCTCGGTGATCTGAGAAACACGCTTCTAGGAGGAGCAAAGGCGTGCTTTCCACAGGAGTACCTTATTCCCAATCAGGGGCAGGTGTGGCCCTGTCACTCACAGCAGCAAACAATCATGGCCGGCCGCTGTCGGCATCCCTGGAGAACAAGGGCCCTATCTGCCCTCTGGATAGAATGTATCTTCTCCAGTTTGACACTGTCCCCACCTGATTCACCTCATTCCACTTATTTAGGAAAGCAGCCTCATAGGCATTTGACACCAGCGCTCTACGGAAGGGTGTGTGCGTGCGTGCATGTATGTGTGTGTGTGTGTGTGTGTGTGTGTGTGTGTGTGTGTGTGTGTGTATAGTAGACTGTAAAAAATAAAATGAAAAAAGATTACAGCAACAAGTTTGTGTGATAATCATCAATCACGTTGTGGACACTTGTACTCTCCACAAGACACGCCAATGTCCAGGCTGTGGGGTGATTCAGTTCACAGCTGTCACCTGCTCGTACGAGCTCTTATCCAAGTTTCCCTGATAATCGTCACAAGCAGCGAGTGGGGAAATGGAGGTATCACGCCTTTCACCATGAGGTCTGCAGTTAGTCACAGACAGACCCTGGGTGGGTACGTGGATAGCAGATATAACTGAAAATCAGCTTAGGTTGTATCTCAGATTGGTAGATGCAGATTTTGTACGGCTCTTAGGGGAAGTACATTTACTTGTGACTGTCTTTTCGAACACTTTCTTTGCACACTTCCTCTGTCTCATCTACATTAAGGTCATTATGAATGCACTTTTATGAAAATGCATTCCACATTAATCAGTTAACACTCTTAAGCAAATGATCTTTCAGATCTTGAATTATTTACTGACAACTGAATGTGACGTGTAGAATATAGTAAGTAGTTTCTTTCAAACTTGGGGAGAGAGGAAGTCAATGAGGAGTTCAGAGTAAGCAGCCGAGTCTGCTGGCAGGATCCCCAGCGCCCTGTGGTTTGTTTGAAGACACTTGTCAGAGTCGAGGAAGCTGCAGTTTGCTCTCAACTGAGTCTGTAGCCACAATGGCACTGGTACTATTGCCTAACATTTTCCCATTCTAGTTTCTGGTCTCAAGGATTGTTTATGAATGATTTATTTTCCCTTCTCAAAGTTAGAAAGACTGGAAAAACTGGTTCTCTATGAAAGCAGTTTCCTTACGCGCAAACAGGACAAGTACATATCCTTGCTCTCGAATTCTCCCCAACCATCAGAACTTCAAATTTTCGAGTAATTTATCATCACAGAAAGAATGTTGAGAAACAGAAGTTACTTGAAGCACAACTTGTGAGTCAGTCACAACATTATATAATTTACCCTTCTGATTTTAATTTTCAAAGCTGCCTGGGTTCATTTACAAAATAACCTTTTCTGCTCAATAAAGTTCATGAATTTTGAAAAGGACCCTACTCTTGGATTATTGTAGGATAAATATGTTTTGTTTTACAAAAAAATATTAATAAATATAGCTAATCGGTGCTGATTTGTCAGGACACAAAGATGCAAATGTTTGCATGCTACCTGCAAGCTGCTCATTCTATTTCCCATTTTATTATTATTCACATACATGTATACATACTTTACATTTGTTATGTTATATTAAGTTAATTTCTAGTTGAGTTGCCTAATCCTAATATTAAAAGAGTATGTTCACGCTAAGAAAAAAATAGTTTCCATCTTCTATTCCTCTGCCTCTTAAGTACTCTGAGTTATTTTAGGCTCAAAGCCATATTCTTTTTCTTTGTTTATTTACCCAGCCACAACAGAGCTGGCCAACAGAAGCTTCATTTCCCACACATGACTAGATGCTCTAATATCCTAAACCTAGGCTTTAGCAAAGGTCAGTGATGTTCTGGCCGGCACACATTTGCCCTCCTTGTGGCGTATCAGACAAGCCATTTCTCCTCAGTCAACGCAAAAGATAAACTTTCTTCTTCATCCTCCTTGCAGGTTAGAATTTCTTTCTTACAGTCTAAGAAACGAATCTATTAGAGAGGGAAATTTTTAATATAAATGTCTCAAAATTTGATTATTTTTTCTTTTATCATCATTGCTTATTTTTTTGAGAAAACTTAGATCTCAAAACAAAAAACTATTACTACCACTTACCGATCTGATTTACATACAGTGTAGTCATTGATGGAGATATGATAGATTTTAATGTTACAGCCAAACCTGGCCCAGAGAGGCCTATATAGTTTTATGATAAATCAAATACAAACATTTAGTGAGATCACAAAGGATCTTTCCAAAAAACCTAACGGCCTGTTGTCCTGGCTTTTGGTTACTCTCCAGACATGTTAGTAAAACTCTATTGATGAAGATACATGCTGGAGTGGCAGAGCGTAGAGAAATCAATCTGGCACTAATGGGAAAGCTTCGCTCCAGCTGTCTTAGTTTGGGAAGCACAGCAGCACACGAGAAAAGCAGTCATCAGTCCTACAAGCTGTCAACCCTGTGAGCTACAGTAATGACTGCCCTGGCAAGACAGGGCTGCTACCACAGTGACACGAAAATCATGGAGTAACCAACCATTTGCTGATTGTGTCTAAAGACCCCTCCATAAGATGGAACTCCCGCCTGCTACAAAACTGGACCAAAATTTCATGACTAGCTGTCATAGACCCTAGGAAGTAAGATGGATACAGTCATAAACTGCACACACACACACACACACACACACACACACACACACACACAAGTTCTTACGTTTATAACCATATGTTAGTGCATCTCCTAGTCCTCATCAGGGGAACTCTTTTTGCAATGAATGTCAACATACATACCCACAGTTAGTCAGCAAGCAGAGAATGAGAGACTGAAATACTCAGCCCTAAAAGGAATATTTGTATCTTACCCCTACCGCTAAGCCTCAGGGGTTGTCAAGAAATTTCAAACAGAAAGAGTGTAAGAGCGAGGAGGGGTAAATGACTACCAAGAAATAGGACAGTTAGCCCTATGAACTCACAGAGATTGCAACAGTATAGACAAGACCTACACACACAAGCCAACAAAACCCCAGAATGGACTGAGGAAGTTGGACAAGAAGTCTCTCTCTCAGGAGCTCCGGCAACAGACAGTTTCCGGGAGAAGAAAATCTCTTTAAAGGTGTGATCCTGTTAGGCTGACCTCATGCCAAGGTTTGGGCCATACCCAAGAGCATTTGAGGAACACCAATTGGACTCAATAGGGAGAGAGAGAGAGAAAGAGAGAGAGAGAGAGAGAGAGAGTGAAAGGGAGGGGGGAAGGAGTCAGGGAGACCATGGGAGAAAAAGAGAGAAAACAGATGGGTTAAGAGAGAGGCATGGATTTGAAAGGAGACTAAAGAAGACAGCTAAATCTCCTGACACTGTTTTTGTCATTTTTAATGTCTTGGAAATATTCTCCTGGGGTCTACAGTTGCTAACAGTCCAAGAGTATAAGTTTGAATCCGACAATGACCTGTATAAACTGAAGTTCTAGCAATTTTTTGTATAGTATATTCAAATAGTGGCATCATGAAAAATATATCATTTTAAGTTTTTAAAGGAGATGAATATGAAGCCTCCTAATTTGAGTTCAAGGTGGGTTGAAATAGCCTTTTCTAAAACTGTGCTGAACGCATGCCAGAGACCCTCATTGGCCAACTTGCTTATCTAATGAGCATTCCAGGCTGGACAGCTGAGCAGCTATTCTAGAGATTCTTTTGTGATTGGGTTTGGGATTTCATTTTACACTCTGGAGTATTTACCCATGGGAATAATTTTCTCATTGTGGGCATAATTAGCCATTTTCCGGTAATTTTAGCTACACTCTTTTTATTTGAAAAGGCAAGTGGCCAGTGTCAGCCCAATTAGTAAAAGATGGGAGGGAGTCTTTTTTTGAAAATGCAGCTCTGGGCTTGAACACTCTCCATAGCTAATGTGGAAAGAATTAATTGGAGTAAGATGTGGCTAAGCTCTGGTCAGGCTAGCACAACCTCTGCTTAGGCCGGGTGAGCCGTGGTTATGGTCGGAAATGATGCAGTCAGAACCCTCCCTTGTAGTGGGGTCATAGCAAAGCACAGCCTTCAGCCAGAGCTGCCCGGCAGGCAGGGCACAGTATCAAGATGTTCGTATGCGTCCTGTGAGCTCAGGTAAAATACGGAGCCAAGTACAGACAGACAGCTAAGCACCGCACACTGCAGAGACGACTGTGACATTTTCGGAGCCCTTGTTTCTGGTGTACTTAAAATCGGTTACAATTCTGAAATTCCTCAGAATACAAAATCGAATTTTAAGCTTTGTTTTGTATTCTAAAAGGTTTGAGAAGTGTTGTTGTAGTAGAAAGCTGGCTAATTTTAGAATAAGGAAGCCTCACTGTTCAGTCTACAGTTGACTAGCACGAAATTCCTACAAAACAAGATGGCTGAATTTCATTCCATCATATAATCTAGATAGTTACGGGTTTTTTTCCAAGGGATTTTTTCATTTAAAGTAAAAGATTATTATTTCTTAGTATATTCTATGCCCTGGTAATAACTCATAGTGGATGCTTTTAAATCCCATGGATCTATAAAGCGACTGTTAAGGGGAGCATATACTTTACTACCCTTCTTAGGTGATCAAGACTTAAAGTATGCCCATGGAATATATTTATATCCATATATTTATATACTTCGCTCAAAAAAGTAAAGCCAACTCTCAGAAGAAAGTATTCAAGACCACTTTGTCACCATGATTTAGGAAATACTTTTATAGACATGACATCAAAAGTACAAGTCACAATAGCAAAATTAGACTGACTACATCAAAGTTATATATGCTTGTGTACAAACAGTACCATTGTGGAAATGAGGACAGAGGGTATCTCAGCAGTAGAAGACGGACCGAGAATGATCAAGGTCCTAGATTCAATGTATACACACACTCATTTACATACACACACAAAAAAAAAAAGAAAGAAAGAAAGAAAAAGCAACCCAACAGAGGGACAAATTTGAAAATCACATTTGATAAGATGTGTTTATCATTGATACAGAAAGAAATTTTACTACCCAATAAAGAACACCTCAATTTTAAAAAAAAGGCCAAAGGATCTGACACATACATCGAGCACTTGGAAATAAAGACTCTGTATTGTTAGTTATCACGAAATGCAGTTCAAAACCACAATCTGATACCGCTTCCCAGTTAGGGGGTTACGCTGGGTTGTTACACGTACGATAAAAAGAAAGCCAAGCAATAAGACGCTTACGAAGAGGTGTGGAAAATGTGAGCCCTGTACGTTGCTGGTGGGAATGTAAAATGGTGTAGTCACTTTGGGAAAATATTTCAGAAGTAATACTACAGGTTAAACCTAAAGTTACCATCCGACCACAGTTGTCTGTCTAAGTACACACTCAAAGGGAATGAGGACATGTAGCTCCACACTTGTACATGAAAGTTTCTGCATTAGTCCGCTGACAGGCATCTGAGAAGTTTTCACCTTCCAACTGTTAAGGACAATTCTAGGAACATTCATGTGCAAGCATACCAAGGCTGGTTACAAGCAAACATCGTGCTCACTGAAAGCCAGTTGAAGGATGTACAATTTATGACAATATTTGTGTGAAACATCTAGAATAGGCTAATTTAAGAAACTGGAAATTCCATTATTGTTTGCCTAGGGTAGGGAGAGAGCAGCCATGAAGGTGATTGATGATGGATACAGGCATCCTTTGGGTGATAAAACTTTCTCAAATCAGATTATGTGACTCTTACACAATCTTAAAAGCATCAAAACCATTAAAGTGTGCGCTATAAATGTATAAGCTATGTGTTAGATGATTTATATATTAAGCATTTTTAAAAGTTGTTGTCAGAAGACAGATGTATTTGAGTGGAGAAGTTGCTTACAAAAACCACTTTTCATAATTGCTCTAACTCCTCCCCCCTTCTTCATCTTCCTGTCTCTATCTTTCTTGTCTTTTATTAGAAAATTAATAGAAATGTTGTAAAAGAAAACACACAAAAAATTTTGTCTCACTTACATACATCATTTCCCAGATTGCTGCGTGGAAACCTGGAATTTTTCCTTCAATTTGGTATATTATTTCATGTTCAGAAAAAAAAAATTTCAGTATTTTACATTGATTGAGCTATTTTGTAAAGAAAAATACATCATCCTCAAATTTTGGTTTCAAAGCTTGCATTTCAATTTACAGGCAAAACATTCTATTTTATTTCACAAGTAAATGTTACTGAAAAATAACCCTATTAATATTCTGCTATGCTCACAGACAGCTGACCTCTAAGAGACTCCACCCAATAATGGACCGAAACAGATGCTGAGACTCACAGCCAAATATTGGGCAAACGTAGGAAGCCTTGTGAAAAAGTTGGAGGAAGGATAGAAGGACCTTGAGGGGACAGGAGCTCCACAAGAAGACCAACAGAGCCAACTAACCAGGGCACAGAATGGCTTGCAGAGACTGAAGCACCAACCAAGGACCGTGAATGGACTGGACCTAGGTGCTCTATACAAATGTACCTGATAGGCAGCTCAGGCTTCATGTGGGTTCCCTAGTAAGGGGAGCAAGGATTATCTATGACATGTGCTTTGTTGCCTGCCTTCTGATCACTTCCTCCTGGCGGGACTGCCTCTCCAGGCCGCAGGGGAAGAGGATGTGCTCAGTCCTGATGGGACTTGATGATCTGGGGTGGGTTGGTGGAGGAGTCTCCCCTTCTCTGAGGAACAGAGGAGGAGGAAGGGGAAAGGGGAGGAGGAAATGGGAGGAGAGGAGGGAGGGGGCAATGATTAGGATATGAAGTTAGTTTAATTAATTAATTAAAATAACCAATTAGATTGAATTGATGGAACAGATCTGAGTCTATAGGAGGAAATTTCCCTTTGGTTTGGATAGGGTCTATGAATACTTACCTTATTCTCCAGATTGCATTTTTTTACATTTTTAGAATTTTAAAATTTATATACATATAATTATATGTAATCATTAATTATACTGAATGTTTCATGTACTTTTTAAATTTTATTTTTTATTTATTACAATTTATTCACTTTGTATCCCTGCTGTGTCCCTCCCAATCCCACCTTCCCTCCCTCTTCTCCCCTTATACCCCTCCCCTAGTCCATTGATAGAGGAGGTCCTCCTCCCCTTCCATCTGACCCTAGCCTATCAGGTCTCATCAGGACTGATTGCATTGTCTTCCTCTGTGGCCTGGGAAGGCTACACCCTCCAGGGGAAGGTGGTCAGAGAGCCAGCCACAGAGCTCATGTCAGAGACAGCCCCTACTGATCAGGGTATTGAAGAAGATTCTGAGACTCATAGCTAAACTTTGGGCAGAATGAAGAGAAACTTATGGAAGAAGGGGAAGAAAGAAAGATCTGAAGGGAACAGGAGCTCCACAAGAAGACCAACAGAGCCAAAAAAAATCTGGGCCCAGTGAGGCCTGCAGAGCCTGATGCTCCAAACAAGGACCATGCATGGAGAGGACCTAGAACCCCTGCTCAGATGTAGCCTGTGGCAGCTCAATGTCCAAATGTTTCATGTACTTAACCAATACTAAAACTAAAACATCTATAGCATAATTAGAACTAGGAAAACAATTAATTTTCTACCCTTTCGTAACTGCCGTCCATTCAGCATCTGTCCTCTCCAACCTCTTGTACTTAACCCTTCCTGCTCTTTTTTTATGCGGTATCGTACCCACCCGTACATTTGTAAACATATACACGTATATTATTGGCCACAAACTGCATATGAGAGAGAATATGTAGGGTTTTTTTTCATTCTGAGATTATGTGACCTCATTTACTTTTATACATTTCAAGTTCATCCATTTTCAAGCAAATGTCACAAGTGCATTTTTCCTTTAGCGGAGACTTTCATGGGAACATCCTCTCTGCTTTGCTGATGGAGGCAGCCAGGCTGTCCTGAGCAGCGTGAAGTGGCTACAGCAAACCCCACATGCAGTGATGCCCAGATCTGTGCCTTCCTGAGAAAACTAGTGCTTTTCATGTATTTCCCAACTTTTCTAGAAAGTAGTAACAACCGTAGGAACATTAAACGCTACAGTGATACAACGAAGTTCCTGCTATTTCTTGCTCCTATTTCTACAATTTTTCCCGAGCCTTGCACTGTAGAGGTAGCCACTGAGAAATTTCATAAGGCCCAGCCGTAGGTGAAGAGCCACAGGCATCAAGAGTGGCAGAAAGAGAGAGAGAATGAACCAGCTTTCTCTGAGATTAAGCCCTCTGATAGGTAGGTGTGTGTGTGTGAGTGTGTGTGTGTGAGAGTGAGTGTGTGTGTGTGAGAGTGAGTGTGTGTGTGTGAGTGTGTGTGAGAGAGTGAGTGTGTGTGTGAGAGAGTGAGTCTGTGTGTGTGCACATGATGTTTAGATGTGAGTGTACAATCATCGACATCATACATCCTAGATAATAACCAGAGAGGGGGGTCTTCATTAATAACCCAGCCAGGGAGCCGGGTTTCAGCTCTGTGGCCTCTGGAACTCGGCCCTCATTGACTTGTTAAAAACCACTCACAATGGCTAAGACAGAAACACACTCAAATGCCCACGGTGTTAGAAAATTTTCATTTATAGTGAGCGGAGAACTTAGTGACTTAAAAGCACAGGTCATTCCCAGAACTGGATATTGGGTGTCAGAATAAGAATCAATGGCCGACTCCAAGACTACAGCTGAGAAAAGTGATGGCGGGAAGTTCCAGAGGCCGCTGAGACAGTTTAGGAAGAATGACTCCAGGAGTGTTGTCTTCTTGGGGTTGTAGAGATCAACAAAAGAGAGCCTGGAAATGGGACGCCCTCACCATCACCACTAGACATTTGGTCTGGAAAGAGCTGGCTTTAGTTCGCATATATAGTATAATAAATGTGTGTGCAAATACAGATACTTTCCCAAACGTTAGTGTCTCAGGCAGCAGTTCTCAAGCTCCAGACTGCAATCCCTTTGGCAAGCCTCTGCCTGCAAAAGCGTTCGCATTACGGTTCATAACAGCACCAAATTTGCAGCTATGAAGTAGCAACGAACACGATTTCATGGTTAGGGGTCACCACGCCATGCAGTGCCATTAACGGTTCGCAGCATGAGGAAGGTTGAGAGCCACTGGCGGTGAGTTCGAAGTCAGCAACGCTACGCGCGAGCAGCAGGTAGGGATGAAGCGCTGGGAACACAAAGGAAGGATGCGGGAGTGAGCCAGGCCGCGTGACAGGAGACACAGGGACGGGGAGGAACCTGAGGAGCTGAGGAGTTCACCGGTGGACCCCGGGTGTGGGGCTTCGGCGTCAGCGGGACAGGTTCTCACGACACTGGGCGGCGGTAACTCTGCACATCCCAAACACTGCTTCATTTACTAATCAGCCTGGGACTGTGTCTGGGTTAAAAATAGACTTTCCCGTGTAAGAGAAGTCGGCAGGAAGAGGCTCCTCGCTGAATTAAGCTGCGCTTAGGTGAGAACGCCGCCGCGGCACGGCTCGTTCCCCGTGAGAGAGATGGCAAACCCATTTCGGCGGCTCTAACCTTTACAAGCTGCTATTATCAACCCAATTGTATGTTTTTTCCTGTTGCACAAACATGTTCCCAAAAGACTTCTAAAATAGCTTTCTTTCCTGCTAAATCGTTGTGCCAAGCACTTTTTCTGACTCTCAGTTCTAAGTGCACCAGGATGTGTGAAAGGAAAGAAAAAAAAAAATGCCCCGTCACGCTTGACAGGGTTTAATAGGCCTTAACAACGCCGAGATGCTGGCTAACGACGCCTCCCGCCCGCCTGGGAATCCTCCCTTACTGCGCTCTACCCAAAATAAAAACTGTCCCGAAGAACAGACAACAGACCGCGCAGCACCTTCCCAAGTCCCGCCTTCACCCCAGGCACCCAGGGAAAAGCCTGCACTCCCAACCGAGAAGGCTCTTCTCAAGTGGAAAAAATATCAGAACAGAAAACAGAACTTGTTTGTAAACATTTGATGTCCTAAAAGAAAAGGGAAGACGGTGTCCTGTTTGTGGACGCGGCACCCTGAGCAGCGGGGGTGAGCTGGGAGGGTTAGGCCGGCCCGGAGACGTCTTCAGTAGCAGGTGAACACAGCTCCAGAGCTGGACGGCACATGCTCGGGGCTTCTGGAGACACCGAGGACGCGTCTACACCACGTTCTCTCGTTTTCAATGTCTTTTGTTCTTTCTGGAACAGCAAATCAACAGCCACAAACACGCTGTGCCTTCTCAGCTGTTTCGAGATGAGTCTGCAGCTCCAGAGACACGGTTTTCACCGTAACGTTGCTTGTGTCACCGGCTGCGCGTCTGTCCTCCTCGCGCACAGCTTCCCCGAAGTCGTTCTGAACGACACAACCACGGCAGTCTCGAAGGGAAATAGACGAAAACAAGCAAAAGCTAGAACGCTAAGCTAACCGGTAGCTTGGTGGTGGCTGCAGCTGGAAAACCCTGAGGGGTTTCGGGTCAGGAGTCAGAATGATTGTCTGCTCGGTACGGTACGGCAGTCTCCTGGCAGTCGCCCGCCCGGGCAGGTGTCAGGCGAGCAGCAGGGCCGCGAGTTCGGGACGCCTGCAGGCTGCCCAGCGGGGGACGAAGCCAGGCTTGGGCGGTGGTGAGATGGGAACAGCGCAGCGGTACAGCGGAGCCACAGGGGTAATCACCAGGACAGCTCCACAGCAAAGGGTGCTCTGACCCCAGAGCAGCTGCGGGACCTCCTGGGTCACTCTGTAGCTGCTCACGCCCGCAAGGCTGTGATGTTCGGTCAGGTAATACATGAATATCAGACAACTTCTCTCCTCTTTGTGAAGCAGACCCCGCGGGCCACTGAAGATAGTGGGGCCTGAGACAGTCAAGAACGGACGGAGATGACAACTGTGTGTGAGTCATTTGTTTCTAACCAAATGACTTGGCTGTGTGCGCACAGCGCAGCTGCATTTAGCTTTGTCTGCCGCTGCCTTAAAAACGCATATGAGCTCCGTGCTCTAAGAGCAGGAATACCAAAGTGCCTCTGTCTCTGCCCTCTCTGTCTATCTCTCTCCCTACCTGAAGATAGTATTATAAGAAGTCTTTCGCTCTTGGTCATATCAGACTGATAGAGGAATTCTGAGTCTGAGCTGTCAGCTCTTGTTTTGGCTAGCTTCATCCATCCTAGATAAAGAGGAAAGCTGGTCAAATGGCGGTGTTAGACAACGTGCTCTGTAAATAATGTGGTCTGGGCGGTTGTTAGTTCCAGAGAAACCGGCGTAAAGAGATGCAAATGGCTCAAAGGGAAAGAAAACCTGGAGCCCTTATACTTCAGAGAGTGTCTATTGGGTTCCTTTGAGATTGAGAACTGGTGAATAACTTAGATATTTTGTTTTTATGTTCTTACTTGTGCTGTTTAAGACCTATATGTGCCTGTACATAGGTTTGTGTGAGTGTATATGTGACGTGTGTCTGTGTGTGTGCTTTCATCATTTTAGACATTCTAATGCTTTATGTGTTCCTATAAAACAGTGACAATCAGTGGCTGGGAAGCAGATAAAACTTATCACCTTATTTGTGGAATATTTTGTCAAAACTTTTTTTTATTTTATTTTTTGATATTTTTTAATTTAATTTTTATGTTAATTACAGTTTATTCACTTTGTATCCCAGCTGTAGCCTCCTCCCTCTTTCCCTCCCAATCACACCCTTCCTCCCTCATCTCTTCCCATACTCCTTTCCAAGTCCACTGATAGAGGAGGTCCTCCTCCCCTTCCCTTTGACCCTAGCCTATCAGGTCTCATCAGGACTGGCTGCTCTGTCTTCCACTGTGGCCTGGTAGGGCTGCTCCTACCCTCAGGGGGAGATGATAAAAAAGCCAGCCACTGAGTTCATGTTAGAGACAGTCCCTGTTCCCCTTACTAGGAAACCCTCTTGGACACTGAGCTTTCATGGGCTACATCTGTGCAGGGGTTCTAGGTTATCTCCATGAATGGTCCATGGTTGGAGTATCAGTCTCAGAAAAGACCCCTGGCCCAGATCTTATGAAAGAAGGGGAAGACAGAAAGACCTGGAGAGGACAGGAGCTCCACAAGGAGAGCAACAGAACCAAAACTTATTTTTAGCCAAGTGTGGTGGCACACTCGGGAGACAGAGGCAGGAGGATCTCTGTGAGTCCAAAGCCAGTCTATCATAGCAGAAAAGGCCCAATCTTAAAGTTAAAAAGTGGGAAAAATTAATCATTTGCATAAAGTAAGGACTGAGGTAGAGTTTAGTGTAAATATGTGGAGCTTTGACGTCACAACTGTCTTTAGCACAGACACGCTTCTAAGTATCACGTTGAGTGTAAAAAATCAGAAACCATTAACTTGAGTAGGAAGAAACACAGGCTCTAATTCTAACCAAACCCAGGGATTACAGTGGAGACAAAATGGCGTCTAGAACATATTTGGTCCTAAGGCTTTCGAGCATGGTACAAACGACTTCTTAGTGATCCTACCTTCATGGGCCCTAGTTTCTGTTACAGACAACTCTATGTTTACTCTGTGTGCAGCACCGCCTCTCTTTGGTGGGCTCCATTGGTAACTCTCTTTAATTCAGATTAGGATCTGGTACCCGATTCCTGATGTTCAGTGACTCTTTTTCAATTCTATTGTTCCAAGTAAAAATCTGCTAATACATTGTTTTATATATATAACAATATGCAAGCACACTAAGTATAAAAGTCCAAACTAAAAACAAAGATCGTTTTTAACCACTAATTTAAATTTGAGCTTACAGGAGACAAAAGTTACACTTTGCTGCATACCACAGTCTTCTTGATAGATCTAGAAAACGAATTTTTGGCTTTCCAATGCCCTAACAAATTCTCTGAAGAAGGTTTCCATCTGCTTTCTCAGAAAATTAGGATGAGTGCTACCTCAAAATCCAGCTGTACCACTCCTGGGCATATATTCTAAAGATGCTCCACCAGTCAACAAAAACATTTGTCATAGCAGCTTTATCTGTAACAGCCAGAATCTGGAAACAACCCAGATGTCCCTCAGCTGAGGAATGGATACAGAAACTGTGGTACATTTTCACAATGGAATACTACTCAGCAATTAAAAACAAGGAAATCATGAAATTTGCAGGCGAATGGTGGGAGCTAGAAAAGATCATCCTGAGTGAGGTATCCCAGAAGCAGAAAGACACACATGATGTATACTCACTTATAAGTGGATATTAGATATTTAATATAGGATAAACATACTAAAATCTATAGCCCTAAAGAAGCTAAACAACAAGGATGTCCCTAGGGAATATGCTTAATCCTCATTCAGAAGGGCAAACAGGATAGGCATTGGAATTAGGAAAAGACAGGGAACAGAACAGGAGCCTTCCACATGGGTGCCTCTGAAAGACTCCACTGGGCAGGGTATCAAAACAGATGCTGAGACTCAGCCAAACTTTGGGCAGAGTGCAGGGAATCTTATGGAAGAAGGGGGAGATAGAAAGACCTGGAGGGGACAGGAACTCCACAAGGAGACCTAGAGAGCCAAAAAAATCTGGGCCCAGGGGGTCCTGCAGAGACTGATAAATCAACCAAAGACCATGCATGGTGAGGACCTAGACCCCCTGCTCAGATGTAGCCCATAGGCAGCTCAGTCTACATGTGGGCACCTTAGTAAGGGGAGCAGGAGCAGTCTCTGGCATGAACTCAGTTGCCTGCTCCTTGATCACCTCCCTCTGCTGAGGTGGCCTTAGCAGGCCACAGAGAAGGAGGATCCAGACAGTCCTGATGAGACCCAATAGGCTAGGGTCAGATAGTAGGGGAGGAGGACCTCCTCTATCAGTGGACTAGAGGAGGGACATAGGTGTGGGAGGGGGGAATGAAGAGAAGGGGGACCGGGAGGAGATGAGGGAGGGTGCTACAGCCAAGATACAAAGCGAATAAAGTGTAATAAATAATACTTATTATTATTACTATTTAAAAAGAAAAATAAGGTATATAAAATTAATATAATAAATAAAAATCTATGCCTTATAGAATGTTTTTGGAAAAAAAAGAAGATTGCTATCATATTTTAAAGATTATTCAGAGTATGAAAAATAGAAACCAGCAATAAGACTCAAATATGTTTAATACAAAACTCATGACAGTTTTATTATTATTACTTTTAGGTGCTTGAGATTAACTTCAGGGCTTTGTGTGTGCTGGGTGAGTAATTTGCCACTAAACTACAGCCTCAGACCCAAATTATATTTTCTACTGTGTATGCATATTTTTTCCCTTTTAAAAACTAAAGATAGCCAAGCACATGCCCTTAATCCCAGCTACTGAATCTCTGTGAGTTCAAGGCCATCCTGGTCTACAGAGAGAATTCCAGGACAGCCAGGACTACACAAAGAAACCCTGTCTCAAAAAAAAGTAGATAAGTAAAAAGATAGATAGATGATAGATGATGATGATGATGATGATGAAGATAGATAGACAGATAGACAGATAGAAATAAAGATGATCATAGCGACCCCTGCTTGTTCTCCCAGCACTTCAAAGGCCTGCAGGAGACCTGCCTCCGATTTGAGGTGAGTTTGGGCAACACAGTGAGATCTATGCCAGATTGGCTTGCAGTGAAAGACCACGGATCAAAAACAACAGAGAGAGAAAGAAGAGAGAGAACACCACCCTTGCTTTCCAAAAGTCCCCACTGAGCGCAATTCTTACACTGCAGTAACAAATGTGAAAAGTGAGTAAATACGCCTTGAACTCCAGCCCTACTCTGTACAGAGGGAAACAAACCAACTGCCTTCTGCAACTATTAACTTGGGATAGATAATCCAGACTGTTTTATCATTTTATTGGTATGCACATATAAATTTCCACAGTTTAGAAAGCAACCAGTAACCTTTTATAAAAGAAATGAATTCATTTAATCACCATATTGTTGAAAGAGGTAATTGTACTGTGATAACTGAAGACTCCAAGACCAAGAAAAAATACAAGAGTTTTTTTCTCTTATCATTTTTTTAATCCCATTTTCTCTTCTTCACAGTTCTAGATAGTAATTAAAGCAATTTTGTGAAATTGTTAAATTTATTTGTTATAAAGAAGTAGCAATCATGTTTATAGGATTTATAAGTAAATGATTTCAGAACACGGAAAATGCCAGCAAGTGTTCCTGCCCAAAGGTCTAAAGTTCTTTCTTTTCCTGGCATCACTGTCTCTCTCCCAAGGCTGTCACGTGGCTGAGTGGCTTTCTGAAGGGATGTTTTACATGTGAATGCCTTTAATTGACCCTGTTTGCCCAATAATGATGGATAATTGCCTTGATCTCCCTGGGAAAGTGCTCTTTCCTCCCTCCTTGAGTCAGCTTCTAGAGCTTGTTTGCTGTGACTCAGGGAACAACCTTAGCGGAGGGAGAGTAAGGATGTCTCTCTGGACCAATAAAGGAGATGCTGGCATCTAGCATCTGTAAGAAAATACATATCTCTGACAGTTTCTTTAACAAGAACTAGGAAGCTTGAATAGCTTTAAGCCAAAGAGAGTTGGCAGCAAACATCTGACTTCAAAGTCAAGCAGTTCAAGTGACTTTGAGGACAGCGACACAACAGTGTTCCAAAGCAGAATCCACACATAACTGCGAGATGCTCTGTACTCTGCTGGAGTTTGGTGTGTTCAAACATTCAAAAACATTAACTGAAACACCAGGAGGCACCTGACAAAGGACTGTATACGATGAATGTAATGAAAAATGAAAACGGCTAAGATAAAATTTCTTACAAATTGTACTGCAGAGACAGGAATTAAATACTCGCACAAATTTAAAGTTACAAATGAAGATAAGTCCTGTGAAGGAAAAAGATGACCTCATATTGTGGCTCAGGGGATGATTTCCCAGAGGAAGTGGCATTTCACTAGACATCTGCAGTTGGAGGATAGTTGTTGAGAAACACCAGAGCAAAGGGCCTCTATCAGAAGCGGGGTAGGGGCAGAGGGCAACTGAGAGGGTGCCATGAGATGGGGCTGTGAAGGAAGGTAGACCTGGGGAACACACTGACCTTAGGTAACTGGCCGAAGACTCCGATCTGTGTCCTGTAACACCTGCAAACATCTGTATCCAGCAGGAAGAAATGATTTGGTTTATGTGCCCATTAAAGCTCAGATGCAGCTGGGTTGGGTGTGAGGGAAGCAAACAGCAAGAATAAAGAACCTTGCTGAGGAGTATGGCTTTTAAAAAGGAGAAGGAGGACGTTTGGTGGTAGGAGTGGGAGGACCTGTGGAGTGGAGTTCTATTTTTAGATAACACTGACATCAACATTTTACAATAATAGTGGGATGTATGCGGATGACAGAGTTTGACTATACAAAAGATGTTTAGATTTCTCCAAAGACTAGAGGAAAAATAGGAAGGACTGCCTGGCCAGCTTTTAAAAGTGGGCTACCAGAGAGCAGGAGAGCAGGTCTGGTGAGCGTGGAAACAAGGGAATGGCATTCTGTCTATTCCCTTCTTTTGTAAAACTAGTTGTTGAAAAAGAGCAAAAGGAGCCGATGGGATTCATAAAAAGCATAGAGATGTTGGAAGACATGGAAGAAAGGATGGGCTAAGCCACCTAGTACCCCTGAAGAGGCAAATACCAAGTCCGAGCTAAGATTAAAGTTTGCTGGCTGGAGGAAGAGCATCACTGCCACAGCTCATAGGAAAAGGGTTTCACAGCAGAGTAGAAGGTGGAGCCCGGCCTTGCAGGCCAACAGGATAAGGAGCCCCTGCAGGCATCAGGAGTCTAAGTATTTTCACTTTGGGGAGAACAGCACTGGAGATACTGGATTTCAAACTTTGTGCTGGGATGATTTTTGTGTGATAGGTTAAATAGTATTTTCTGTTTTCCTGATGTCGCGTCCTAGAGATGTTTAGGGAAAAAGCTAAATGAATAATATATTGATTTTTTTCTTCTGAGATTTGATAAAAGAAAGGATGTTTGAAGTAATAATCAGCTTTAATTACTGATTAAATTCAGTGAGCAGAAGCTCCCTATAGTTGAAGCTTGTCTGTTTTGTTCTCCTTTCAAAACTCACGCAGTCTTTATTTCCTGGAGTCAGGTAGCCTAAGGGGTACTGAGGGTAGCACACTAAAAGTACATTAAGGAAATCATTTTCAAGGCAATGGTTTTGTGTGTGTGTGTGTGTGTGTGTGTGTGTGTGTGTGTGTGTGTGTGT